>NC_064923.1:310736283-311036501 GCF_023897955.1 Schistocerca gregaria | reverse complement strand
AACCCTTCACTGACTGGGAATTCTTGCAGGCTCTTACCTCTTCATGAGACACGGCCCCAGGCCAGGGTTCCATCCACAACCAGATGATCCATAGCTTGGATGTTTCCCAGAGGCAGCATCTCCTCGGGGTCTTCAGCCGCACTTGTTTCACGGGTGCTTTCCCCGTCGCAGTGGTGAGATAGTATAGTTAGCCACATCCTTAAACGCTGGAAGAGCCCGACGTCTCCCGACAGCTACCGCCCGATTAACCTGAGAAACCTGCTTTGTAAACTGCTCGAGAGGATGGTTAGCTTCAAATTATGTTGGGTACTAGAATCTCTGAGCCTCTTGTCCCTGTATCAGTGTGGATTCTGGACTGTACGATCTCCAGCTGACCATTTACTCACATTGCAAACAAAATTCGACAGGCTTTTACTAACTGCCGGCACCTTGTCGCGGTCGTCTTTGACGTACATAAGACATACGTCATGGCTCTGTGCCATCACATTTTAGTTACCCTCAATGACTGGGGCTTCTTTGGCCCCCTTCAGATTTTTATCGGTGAGTTTTTATCTCACCAGCTCTTCTGGGTTCGAGTTGGCACTTCGCTCAGCGCACGTCAGATTCAGGAGAACAGTATTCCACAGGATTCTGTGCTAAGTACCACACTCCATCAATGCGCTTGTTACCTCTGTTGGGCCTGTGGTTACCCCAGTGTTGTGCGTCAAATCTCCCTTTGCCCAAACGAGGAGTGCCATCTAGTGCGGTATTCCTCCAAGTAATAAACTCTGCACAATGAAGGAGTCTACTGCAGTTTGGCATTCTTCCTTCCTCTCCTCTCTGAAGGAGTACACTGTTTTGTGCCGTCTAAGCATTGGTCATACTCATCTTGCCCACTGTTTCCTCGTGTGTAATCCACAATGTGGTTGTGGAGCCAGACTGACAATATCACACATATTGGTCTTTTGGCCCCTTATGCTAAGTATCGTCTTCCAGATTCCTTAAATGTAATTGTATTCAAGTTATACAACTGCAACCCGTCACTTTTTTTTAATAATTATGTTTTATTCCATGAACCGGTTTTCGAACCTTTTCACGTTCATCTTCAGGTGGTTTCAGGAAGTTATATAATTATTGCTATCATAATTCTGGGTGTCGGCTCTATGACAAAAAGATGGAACACACTTTAATGTATCGCCATGACCATAGCTTATCTGTCGATATGGATGTAAATTTCGTTTTCACTTAGTGCGACAGCTTTTTTTGGTTAGTGTCCATATGTCTGTCTCCATTTTGATGTCCTGTTGTTGTATAACTACACACACTTCCACACAAACTATATTCATTATACTCTGACAGCGAGACTTTTCCAGCATCCAGCATGCGCATTACAACTGTTGCTTGTAACAAAGATCTTGACAGAAAGATATGCCATAGCCCTACTTTGCACAGAGATGTAATTTGTTCTTCTTTACATCTATTAAGGGCGATATAAGGCAAATATTTTAATGAGACTGGCGATAACATAAGAGAACAAAATAAAATAAATAAATAATTTACTACAAGAACAAACTTTAGGTGATCTGATATCTTATTTCTATTTGTATATTACATATAATATAGGCAGTTTATAGTTTTTATTTACTTTTTTATGTGATTGGCATTAATATGGATATCCATGAATCAATGCTACACAGTTATTGTATCTGCAGTGAGACGCAGCTGTCGGTAAGACTACGACCTTTATATTTAAATTTAAATTAAAAACTAATCTTCAGATGAATTGTTGACTTATTTCTGTTGTTATGTTAACATGATCTGGGGTGTTAGCAGGAGTAGATTCTGTTTATTTTAGCTAAAGGTATATGTATAAAAGTTATAGTGATTGTAATGGACTAAAGCTGTTTATATGGCTGTACACTTTATATTTAAAACCATGAACAAAAGTTCTTTAACTGTTGACTTATTTTTATTCTAACATTAAAATGATCTGGAATATTGGTAAAGGTAGCTTCTGCTTGTTCCAGCTAAACGCAATATGCATAAAAGTACTGTTTTATGTTAGCAGTAGAGGGATTTAACATTTAGAAACATAGTACAGGTTTTATTCTGTGGTAGGATATTACATTTGAACTGGTGTAGTTAGGATGTAAGGAGAGGGAGGGGGGAGGTCGTTGCGAGGGGGGATGGAAAGACGGTTTAGGGTTCTTTGAGTGGTTACTTGTTTTGAGCTAGTAGATCTTCCAAGTTCTGAAGGAAAAATTTCTTTCTCAGTTCAATTTGATCATTGAGTAGGTAGTCAGATGCAGTATTTGTGTAGATAAACATTTCAATTTCTTCGGTCAAGTATTGTGCCTTTGTTGACGAAATGGAGTATTTGGAGATTCTCTTCTATGTTGTTTGCAGAATGATTCTGTTAGTCAAGATGTGAGGCAAAGTTGGACTTATTCAGGTTGTTAAGACGGAGTGCTTCTATGTGTTCTTTAAATCTTGTTGTGAAGCTTCTACCAGTTCGTCCAATGTAGAAGCTTGGACATTAGTTGCAAATGAGCTTGTACACACCTGACTTTTGATTCTGTTGTATAGTGGTTTTGGTGCTGTGTGGGATTTTATTTTGTATATTTTGTTGTTGGTGAAGAAACTTATTTTTATGTTGTATGTCCTGAAGAGGTTGGCAATTTGGTGAGAAATCTTCCCTAGCAAAGGCAGGCTTATAAATGTGATCTTCTTGCTTGTGGGTGGTTGTTGTTTGATTTAATTTTGCTTTATGTATTAGTTTATCTATTACTGCAGGGTAGTACCCATTGCTGGAGGCAATAATTTCTGTTTCTTTTTTCTTTCATTTGTGTCCATTGGGATTTTAAGCGTGAAATTAACCATTGTTCTGAAGAATGCTTTTTTATGTTGGTCTGGGTGTCTAGAGGATTTGTGTATGGTAACACTGGTGGTTGTTGGTTTTCTGAAAATTTGAAATTTATGCTTTTGATTTTTATTTGAGGTTGTTAGATCAAGATAGTTAATGCCTTCTGGTATTTCATGTTCTACTGTGAATTGAATTTTATTGTGAATTTTATTAAGTTCTTTGGCTAGATTATTTATTTCTTCTATTGTTCCATTGAACAGAACGAGAGTGTCATCAACATATAGCGTTTGTAATAAAGCAGCGTATCTTTTAGTTGGGTTTGGCATCTAAAAAAGTTTTCTTCTAGGTTATTGATACATATGTCTGCTAACAAGCCTTCAAGACTACTACCCATTGCCAATCCATCTCCCTGAATGTAAAACTTGTTGTTGAACAGGAAGTAGTTGTGAGATAAAATAAGCTCCAGGATCTCTAAGAGTTCATAGATTTCAGCTCTACCCATTGTCCCATGTTTGAGTAAGTTATGTTTCTTTGACAGGTATGTTTGTATATAGGTTGACGATGCCAAAAGTTGCAAATTTAGCTTTGACAGGGATGGGGATATCTTTTATTCTATTCTATTGATGAGCTCATAACTATAAACTTACTTACATTCAGTATACAGTCACGATTCTAAAATATCCGTAATGGATAAGCATAACCGTAAATTTAATATTAGCAGACGATTCACGAATGGTTGAACTGGTTCTCAGTTTCCTTCGTGGAAGTGGTTTTTACTTCCAGGTATAAGGCTTTGCTTTACTTCCAGAACAGGTTCATGGTGGTTGTGGTTGGAACGTCTCTTCATGTCTTCCCGTCAGGTACCCCATGACCACTCCCCCACGGAAAAACCGCTTTTTTCCAGTTTTTAGATTTGGTCTCATCTTTTATGCCTTCTACTGTGTGTGTTTTAACTTCATTACTGTATAATTTTACTCCCGTGACTGGATCTGTCCACTTTTAGCAGACCTTCTTTCTTCTGTGAGTTACTTCGGAATCGTGGGACTGATGACCTCGCCATTTGTAGCATAAACCCTCTCAGTTAATTAACCAATCAACCACAGTTGTCTTAGAGGAATAACGTCTCAATAATTTCTCAAGGTATCTGACATTTCAGACAAGTTTTATGTCAGATAATTATTTGACGGCCTGAATACCTAAAGCAGAGCACTAGCGTATATCATCATACTTCTATGTATACTTTCTTGTGGTTTTGTAATTAACACTAGTTATCATGTGGTTGTTTACATGTACTGCACCTACACATGAAAAAATCTCTTCGCACACCTCAAGATGCTCAGTTATGGCTGAAATCCTAGTTTTGTAAATTAAATTGTAATTTTACGAGTATCCGAACATCTTAGGCTATAAGCCTTATTCATAAAGAGTGGGCGATTTCATATTCAAGGTTGTATTAGACATACAAATCGAGAAACAGATCTACGTTAAATATGATTCTGTGAAGGCAATTTCCTTTCATGTTTGTCTCTGTCGTTGTGTGGCATAAATATTTACATTAAATGACATGTATTTAGAGTAGTAAATGAATAATTCCTTTGTGGTAGTAGAACACTGCCTGTCGCGTAGAAAATAATAAGTTGAAGCAAATTTCAACTCCGTAAGTGCGTTTTTACAGTAACGGACGATTAATGTCTTCTTTAGCAACACAGATAACATTATACTATGTTTGAAATTCGAGAAAAGTGTAACACACATGTAGCTATAATAGCACTCTCTCATATCTCTGAAGGTGACAGGCAAGTTAAATTTTCCAACAAGGATTTTGCGAGACGGAATAAGATCTTGTGATTCCCAGTGGTATTTAATATCATCAGTTTCGATAACAGATTAGATTATTTTGTTATCATCAGGAGAAATGTCGATGGTATTCTGTATACGTAGACGGGAAAGTGTCACAGAAGAAGACACGGTTTCTGACATTCACTATGATTTGTGCGTTTGGGTGCGTGTTACTATTCCTTTCAGCGAACCTGTGTTATGGTATGTAATTTGTACTATATCTACTCCTACTACATTACACACTTGGGTCACAGGCATTTGACGATCCTGCGTATCTTCAATATATTTGAGTTTATCTGTCCAGAGCAATAACAAGACTGACGTATCGGCAGGTAAACACTCAAATTGTCGGGCACAAAGAAATCCAGTCTCTGCGTACAGGATATTTTATAAGTGAATTAACATTCTCTTGGTTTGCCATGTTTATTAATGTTACTAAGTCAACCATAAGATCCATAATTACTTTCAAGTTTCTGTGATACATTTATTCTTCGCTATAGTCGTAGAGGCAACTAATATTCTAAGGCCCAAACCTCCAAATGTCAGACACTCAGATCGGTACTAAACATTGTAAGTCGATAGATTATAAACCAAAAGACTATTTACTTCTTGCTATGCGTTTTCGTCCTGTAGAATATGTGTAAATTGCAATTAAAAGTAACACCAGAACTATGATGTACGGGAAATGCATATCTGTGAGAATTTATTTTGTAGATCTCTCGTTGGTGAGTTGGTTGAGCGTGAGGTCGTCATACCAAACGTCCTGAGTTTACATCCCTCCAGAAGACAATTTTTTTTTAACTTTAACGCGAGAAACTGTAGTATGGGAGAACATTTTCATGAAATGTAAAAGAACTTTCAGAATTTGTGGCAATGTTCATTTCGTCGTCTGCTTTCACTTCGTTAGTTGAAAGTAACAAACCTGTAGAGTACATTTGTACAGATAGGTGTAGTGTTCTGTCGGACATGTGCGACAGCACAGACACCACTCATGATGAAGCAGCTAGTGCATTTGTAGTTTCACAGAATAGAGATAAGGAATCGGAAAAGTAGAATAAATTGCATCACGTGTATTAATAGTAATGATAAGAATAATAAAAGTAATAATAATAACAGAATGGAAGTAGCGGCGCCGCTGTACATCAGATATGCGTGTTGTGGCTGGAGTCCCGTGTTTGTGCACACGCAAACAAATGGGTCAACAGTTCCAGTCTGCGTGCTACAGCTGCAGTTGTTGTGCGACATGAATCCATGGAACGTTATTGACATCTCGTCGAACTGTTGCATAGCAACTGTTATGTGTGTACGACAACGGGAATCACTGCAGATGATAGAAACTCTGCGGAATTCCTACTGTACATAATTGATAAATGGAATACGTCGAACGTCATGGAGGAGGAAACATTAGATATTGACGAGCGCACACCAGATGAAGCCGAAACGTTCGTTTGTGGCCAAGTGAATGGACTAGAGTCGACGTCTTCCATATCGTCACCATAGGGGTCTTCAGGCGATGGAAATGATGAAATAGCACAGAGCGAGAAAAGGGCAGTGTTATACTCAAGAAACGAGAAAGTCTAAATGCTCAGATATTGGCTCAACGTCAAAATTCAGTAGAAGCCAACCCATAAATTTGCACATCACACGATGTGTGCAAAGAAAAACAGATTTCGCACAGGATTTCCTGCACAGTGTATATTGTATGTATGGAAACGGCAGTGCGAAAGTGGAGAGCTAAGGAGAAGTACAGTCACAATGCATATGATGGAGACCATCGAACACTGTCACCAGGAAAATCGACGTGTTACGATGTAGACATCAAATTATAGGATAAAAGAAAAGCAAGACATTTAAGTTTCCCAAGATTAGACGCGACTGACCGATGGGTCTTGCGTCTTGCGTCTTGCGTCTTTGTCACAGTGAACATGTGCCACAACTGGTAGAGAACTGGCAACAAGAACTCGTGCACTCATGACTGCCTACACGTAGGCAAATATCTACAACGCCAACGAAAGTGGATTCAAAAAGGAGATGGCTGTTGGCGTCGCACTTGCAGCTGGATGTTCTAAAGATACTACAGGTTTTGTAGTGTTCATTCACGAAACAACGCATACGTGCATAATTATTCATTGCTTTCACAGATGAGCAAACTTTCTCCAAAGCTGTTTTTGGTCCTTCAAGAGCCTCCTTCTTTGAGTACTCATACCCATCACTCCATGTTTCCAGCACCCGATTTAATCAGCGACTCTCTCTCCTCCGGAAAAATGACTGAAGAATTGTTCAGGTAGTGTAACAAACCAGTGGAGAGAAACTTCTGCTAATGCTGGATCGTACGGGGCACACACATACGTAAGTGTTCTTCATGAACTGCACAGAAATAATAACCTACTGGAAGACAAAATCACAATTCACATAATTTCAACAAAGACAACCTACATTTATCAACCACTTGACCTTCATGTCTTCAGAATGTACAAGCATATGATTCGTAAAATGCCCGTTGCTGCTGGCTATTCTTCGAAAGAGATTAGTCTGCAACAATGTAATAACTTTCTTAAGCTGCAGTCCCTCACATACAGTCAGCTGTGTTCTCCACGTTTCTGTAACTGCCACCGTCACGGGTGGATAATGGCTTACCTCGTTGATGAATTCAGATCCTCTCAAACTTCGACAAAGTTTGGTTTCAGATACGAGCTTTCACTCTGCAACCTACATGATGGGTGCGGAGATGTGGGATTCATTGAATGTGCTTTGTGTACGAAAGTAGTTTGCTTCACATACTTCTTCGTTTGCAACAATTATTGTGAAGCCTTTGTTCATAAATGAATGACAGTGTGTGTGAGTGTATTTGTGTGGTCGTGTTTGCATTGATTTTTTAACCTTATGTTCTTACTATTTATCTTATTATTTTGTTTATTATTACTACTATTAGTTTTATGTTTTGTACTATTATTATTATTATTTTATTATTACTAATACTTCCGGACATGTGACTTTCAAAGAAACGAAGCGAAAGCATACTGCCAAGAGAACATTGTTGTAAACTCCAAACAGCGCTTTTACATGTCATAAGAATGTTGTACCAAATAACACTTTCACGTGTAATACACTAAACGAAATTGTCTTCATACGGGTTTGAACCTAGGACAGTTGGTAGAAGAATCTAACGCTCTACCAACTGCCCGACGGAGGCCTTGCCGTTCAGTTATTTACAGTTATACTTATCAAAAAAATGGTTCAAATGGCTCTGAGCACTATGGGACTAAACATCGGAGGTTATCTGTCCCCTAGAACTTAAAACTACTTAAACCTATCTAACCTAAGGACATCACACACATCCATGCCCGAGGCAGGATTGGAACCTGCGACCGTAGTGGTCGCGCGGTTCCAGACTGAAGCGCCTAGAACCGCTCGGGCACACCAGCCGGCTTATACTTATCCTGTGCGTCATAGTTCTGGTGTTACTTTTAACTAACGTTTACGCCCGTTCTGCTGAACCACAGCACATAGTACGAACTAAATCTGATGTATGGTTGATACTCTATCGATGTATAACTTTTGATGCCGAACTGAGTGTTTGACATCAGGATGTTTCGTTGGCAAAATCCATGTTCTAATTCACCAATTTTTATGATAATCTCTCTCTAACTAATATTGTTTCACCGTCACATGTTACTGATTATGTCATCTGCTTGTAAAATTACTGCTTGAACCTAGTTTCTGAAAATTGAATATTTCCACTGTTGTTCCTACTTTAGATGATGCAGTTCAAGAAAAAAAAACATAGTGTTTGTTGGGTAATTCCAGACGGCTGATGTGAACTGAAATACTATTGAATGCAATGTGTCGTCTGTAGACTACACATATATTCTAGCTGTTAAGCATTCTTCTTTGGATGAAAGCTTCAAACTCCAGAAGTTTAATCATCGTTGGAGGTGAGCATTTGGGAAATACATATAAACTTTTACCTCAGAAGAATCCTCTACACTGTCTTCTTTATCACATTAAATTTTGGAGATATAAAAAAAAAACTATCCCACTTCCTGAGAAGTACATGATTTATGACCAGTAGCTTCAATGGCAAGGAGTGATTCTGACGAAGATAAATATTTCAAACAGTTGACGCCTTCTTCCTCCTTTGAAATGCAAATAGACCAACTTGCGATCGACTTAAGCTTTCGCCTTAGCATCATTTAAGTTTAGAATGGCCTTGTATTCAGTCAAGAAATCAACACTTAATATCATCTGTGTAGTAAGAAAGAGCACAATTAAGAAGTTACCAGAGACCTGATGGCTTTGGCAAATGAAATCTGAACGTTTCTGTTTTCTTAACCTCTACAGATTTTTAGTAAGAATACCCTTAATTTTAGTTAGTTGCAATGGAAATGTTGGATAAGCCGTTAATTGCTGACTTTCACTGATAACTGCCTCACTGATTTCCGAAACATGTGTACCTGAGTTCAGTACTGCTGATAACGAAACTTTTCCAACATAATCTAACGTTACAGGATGAATTAACATCTTCTGAGTCTACCTTCTCCTCCAACAAAGTGTCTCTAATATCATCAAACTGGACAAAATTTATTCGCCGCTCCTCTGTATCCTCGTTACAATATGCTTTTCCTAAGAGAGTGTCACCAGTACTCTCTACCACGTCATTCGTTGTCTCCCTCACTTAAGACGGATGCACGTCTGTTTCATTTCATCATCATTTGACCAAGGCATATAATTAGTTATCCTATCAAAAACACTAATTTGTTTCAATTTCAGTACCCGGACCTCAGCAGTCCCTGCATTCGTAAGATTATGCTTTGTTTTATCTCTCTCTCTCTGCCTCACTCTCTCTCTCTCTCGATCTCTCTCATTTATGTTGTTATTAGTTTTCCACTGTATAAAATTTCTAGTATGAGTAGAAAGACACCCCGTGTCGATAAACAAGTCATTTGCCTTGTGCGCTATCTGTCGTTTTTATGATTGCCCTTCACTCCTAGCATTGACACGTGTATTAGGTGAACTGTCCTTAATTATTTCAGCGCGTTGTTCCACTCTAGAAACCATACGTTTGCGCCCCTCCTGATTATTTTTTCTTCGTAATTCTTATGATCACACGAACCATTTCGTCTTCGATTGTAATGATCTGGTGATATGACTCAGTTTCGCGATCTGAATTAAAGTTTCGTCTTTCACGCCAGTTGCTGGTATTGCCTTCAGTATACCGATTTCTATTGAGATAGCCATTATTACCGTAATTTCTTTGCTTCCTAAAATTGCGATTTCTGTTCCTGCCTCTGAAATTGCTGCAATTTTTGGACTGTTCTCTCGGCTGCCAATTGTATGAATAATTGTGATCACAGATATTGGAAAATTGATTATTCTGTTCATAACTGTTGTTATGAACCTCCTCCTTGCAGACTGGAAATACTGTCCGTTATTGTCTCTGTTTCTATTTCACGAGTAAAATTCCTTACCGTCAACTTCGAATTCTTGCAGAAAATTCTGAGAAGCCTCAATGTCACCTTTCCAGCGGCCTGCCAAAATAATGGCTTGCAATCATGTCAGTAGTTTAGTCAAACAAATTGCTATTAATTCTTGCGTATCGTATGCTGCAAATAGTCTACCGACCTACAAAAGTCGGATTGTTCAAAATTATGTAGAATAAGGGTCCTGTTTTTGACTCTGTCTTGTGTTGTTTCAGACCGGTATGCCGACAAGAATGTGTGATAAAATTCACCTTTCCTTTGGCCTACTTGTACTACTGCTCTCGGTCCTGTGACTGGTTCGGAAAGCCACATACATATTCAAGTTTATGACCAATTGGTCATGAAGTTGGGAAACAATATTGGAACTGATGTAGCCATTCTCTGGGCTGCATGTCACTAGGAGAATTTTGAAAAATTTTTAACTTTCGAACTGCAAGAAATTGTTTGTAATTAAATGAATCATTCTGGTGGGAGGATAAGATATTTTTCGCGCAGTTTGAGACATCCGCACTATCTTGTCTGATAGCGCACAGCGTTTACTTAACAGTTCCCCCACATAGCACAAATCAGGAAGTTCGTCAGAAGTATTAAAACACAAAGTATGGCAAATGGCATCATCAATCCCGTGACTGATTTTCCGTACAGTGGGCGATAATCGGTTACCAAGTTTCTTTACGTCAGACTTGTGCTCTTGATTAATGGTCGTCTGTCACTGTTTAAAACGTTGAAGAGAAGGACATTCTTCTGAATCAGATAACGCTGCAGCCAGTGTAACATCAGAATTTTTGTCCGCAATTGTCTAGTTGGGTCACGGTTACAGAAAGTTCGCCTACCTGTTTGGTAACTGTTTTTATAGGGTAACAGTTACTGAACTATATGAAATAAAATGTTCGTAACTTTTGAACGTGTTTGCGTTAGGACGTTCAAATTGCACGGTTGGCCGCTGTGCACGATGGCTATTATTATGCGCTGTATGATTTGGTTTAGCGCCGAAGCTTAGCTTCATTTGGATGGGTTCGTCACTAAGCAAAATTGGTGCGTTTGCGGCCCTGAGAATCCGCATTTCGCGATCGAGAAGTCTCTTCGCCCTCAACAGGTGACTGTGTGGTGGGCAATGTCCAGTCACTAAATAGTCGGTGCGATATTCCTCGATGGTACGATGACTACCCAACGGTACGCGAAGGCTTGCAAAGATGAGTTCATCCCCATTGTCCAGAGTAACTCTGATTTAAGATGTGGTTGATGCAAGACGGAACTCGACCCTGTCGAAGCAAGACAGTGTTTGATGTCCTGGAGGAGCACTATGACGACCGCATTTCTGCTCTAGGGATCCCAGAGGCCACTGGCATGGGCCTCGACTGGCCGCCATATTCTCCTGGTCTGAACTCATGCGACTCTTTTCTCTGGAAGTATATTAAATGCAAGATGTACAGCAATAACCTCAAAACCGTTGCTGAGCTGAAAACAGCCGTTCAGGAGGTCATCGACTGCTTTAATGTTCCGACACTTCAGCAGTTCAAACAGAATTTCGATATTCGTTTGCACCACATCATTGCCAATAATAGCAGGCATATCGAACATGTCATAACCTAAATTGTAAAATCTGTAATGACGTTCGCACGTTGAATAAAGTGTGTGCACGCCGTAGTATGTAACTAATTTACTTTTTTCGTATAGTTCAACAATTGTCACCCTGTAAGTGTTCCTGGATAGCAAATTCTGGCTCTCTAGCCTTAAGCGATGGACACTGCTCTTCTACACATTGTATATGAGTTTCAAACTAATTGTCCTGCGGTTTCAACTGTGGAATTTCGACCGTTTCATTGAGTTCGACTCTTGACAGGGTTGAACTTCTCACGAACATCTTGCTTAACTTGTTTAGTTTCCTCATTTAAATCGGCCAAACCTTCTTCTGTAATTTTGTTTGTTATTCTGTTCTAGATTGCTGACAAGTTTTCAGTCACATTCTTCAAATTTTTAAACTGTTGTTTATTGTAGTATGATAATATCTTTCGAATACCTTGCAAAATATCATTGTTCCCATCTGTAATATTACGGTACATCAAGAATGGGTGAGATTCGATTTGTTTGGTCAATACAAAACCTAAATCTTTAACTCTCAGTTACATAGGTGGATCCTATCCCACCAACATATAGGCAGTACACCCCAGAGCCTACATCTATCCTGCCTCATTCATTTTCCGTGCCAGACCATTACTACTTCGTTGTATTACGTTTCACTTCCTTTTCACACTTTATTTTAGCTTTAGAACATGAACAAATTAAGTATCGTGACAACGTTTTACAGTAAACAACTCACGTATGTTTATAAAATTTGACAATGAACACTTTAACACTTACATAATAAAACCAACACACACTAAACATCCAAGTTCTGCATCTGGGCCTGTGTTCGTCCTTCGAAACAGTCTTGGAGTCAGTTGGCATGTGCTTCAGCTTCAGGGACGCAGTCAGGGCAAAGGAAGATCCTATGTTCCGCGAGACAAATGTATTGACTACAGGCTTTGCATACACAGTTCGTCTTCCTGCCCTTCTTGCGGCCGCACTATCCACATCTTGAATTCTCTTCACCTTTTTTGGCGCAGAATGTCTGACGGCTTGGTTGCTGGAACTAGGAAAGAAGTCCCTGAGGTAATGCTGCAACGATTTAGGAAGGTGCCTTGATGCCTCCTGGTGCTTGTAAAGAAGGGCGAGGGCGAGAGTTTTGACTAGTTGTGGACGTGTAACAGTTGCCCGAAGTGAGTTTCAGAGATGGATCACTTGCGCATTGATTCCAACGGCATTGAGTATCGAGGAGAACGTCCTGAGTGGCCATCTTCTGCAAGTTTGGCTCACGTCGAAAGTTCCGCACAACTGTAGTGGGTAGTCACCTCAGGCTTCTTCTTGTCCCCAGCCGATTCGTCTACAAGATCATCGTAATGAAAGGTGGAGGTAAGAATCACAACATTTTCCTTTTCTATAAAGTAGGACTCCTAAGATGATCTGATTACTGATTCCCAACATGCTGCACCAGACTGGGCGGTCAGTGGGGTTCCTTTTCTGTTTTTTCTAACCGCTTCAATCAGAGTCATCTTGTGCTTGCGTAGCAGGGTAGTGTCCGGTGGAACGCTGATGTACCAGTTGTCCGCCGTTAGATTTCTTCCACATCCAGGTATGTTGGCTATGAAGTGTTCTGGCACATCAGATGGGGAGTTGCTATTGTGGAAAGCTCCGTCAGGTTGCTTTCCGATGTACACCTCCATGGGGAGGTGCAAAACACCTCTTACTCCCACATGGTGAAGATCTTGATTTCGTACTTGGCCGGTTTTGTCAAGAATGAATGAGCGTCTGCCACGAAACCTATCCAGTTTTTCATCGATCGTAACGTTGCTAGCGAGGATGTCACTGTCCTGGCAGTTCTTCTAAAACTGGTAGAAGATTTCACGGATCGGACAGTTTATAATGTGCACTACGAGTCTGTTTGATACTGAGACAGCGCTGGAGGTCTCTGCCAAGAGTCATAGTCATCGTCAGGGGGAAGATCTCAACACCAGTTCCATCGGTGGTCCTGAAGCTAGCAACCTGCAAGCTCCTTTCTCCAGCTTTGAATCTCCCCATTAGATAGAGAAGCACGAGGAGAACCATGACCTAAGGTTTGTCCGTCTTCGCACACAGTTTGTCTGCCTTGTAGGTTTTGCTACGCGTCGCTATCTTCCTGCTGGTGCAGTCCACGATCATCGGGACAATATCTTCTGTAATGAAAAGACTAAGGGCTTCCTCGTGAGTCGTCGCACTCCTAGCATTTCTCGTCGACACAGCAGTCTCTTTGATGATGTTCCAATATCTGTTCCTAACCTTCTATCGGCCTGCAGAATTCTTCATCACATGGTAGCCCCATCCTTCCCGAGGTAGAAGTCGTCACATTGGATATGGCAGTCGATTCCATCGTCGCTAGCGTCCTCATATGAGCCAGTGTCTTGTCCACTCTCTGCAGTTTCCCCATCATCAACAGGTAGCGATTCATGTTAGTTGGTGACCCTTCATATTCTCGGCTTCCTTCTCCTCTTCCTCCACGTTTCGCAGTAGCCACTTCAGCCTAGCGCTTTCCCATCCATATGATGACATCCAAAATATATATACTTGTAATATACTATAATCAAATGATTATGATATAATATTATACAACAGACGAATACCAGTGGCCCAGTCATAGACCAATTGTTATTTACATCGGAAAGTATAAGACTGTTGCAATAATGTATTATAAGATAGTATTACAGGTCACTTACGTCTGGCGCTGCAGTGTTGAAAACCCATGCAACAAGGACGAAAAGGTTGGGCGCAATAAAACCCAACGGAGAGAACTAAGATGTTTACCTGTCCACGTCTACCATACGAATGAGGAAAACGAGTGGATTGCATGTGGATAATTGGCCGTAATAGCTAGGACATCAGCAGCGTCCGTTCTTCCATCTCGGTGTTATAAACGAAAGTATGGCCCGTGGGGGTGTACTGTATCTCGGCTCTCTACCGAAGGGTTAACTACGGACAAATAACATCCTACAGACTCAGTTGTTAAAGAAGAATCCCCCACTGCACATTCTCGCTCTATGTTTGATACTGAAAAAGTACCCTGATCACTCCTGTTTGGCAGTGTCCAATTTGTTTCAGTTAAATCAGTATTATGAACGGAACCCTGTTCACTTGTACCTTCTCTGTCTACAAAAACATCGTAAGTTGCATCAGCTACAGTTCTAACATTTAATCCAGCTCTGGAAGCTGTTGATAGATGTTGACATTTTAATGCAATTGTATTAAAGCAGCAAACCAAAAACAAATGTCACACACATAATATCTACACTCCACACATAACTAATAAAATCACTTCCTATAAATATTACTGAAAACAGACAAATATTTAAGTTAGCACTAACAGAATTCACTGAATAAATGCAAATCTAAGCTTCTGATATCACTTTGCATCGAAATACATACAATTCAGTAAGAGGCACAAAGTATCACATTGCATAAAAAATTACTGTCTAAGTATATAACACATGAAGATTCAAAAAACAAGTATACTTTTAACTGGGAGTATGTCATTAGCAATAGCATACATCAGTACAAAATCACTTATTCTAAGCACAATATAACACTACAAATGAATAAATCTGACTTGCACTACTGTCTGTAGTATTTTAGTAGTTTACAACAGAGAATAAAGTGCTTATCATAACATTGGTGTTCAAAGATGCAGAGAATACACATTAGTTCTATTCCTCCTCAACCAAACTTTAACTGTTCTTCAGAAAATTTGTCTGTAGTGTTGCCTGGTAATATATATGCAAAACGATCTGTGCTGCTATAAAGGTATATAGTGTATCATTATGTCAGTTTCTGTCTCACAAATCTTGAAAGTAACTGCTAAGTCAAATCCTATGATTGAAATTTTAATATGTATAGTTGGCTAACAAAACCTCATCTGACTTCCAAAAGTCAGCAAACTAATATGTAATCATGCATCCTGGGTGGGTCGCCAGGTGAAGGTTTCTTATATATTTTTAAAACTCGTGCTCATAAGTATCAAATTGGTATCTCAGGAGCGTGTGAAACTTATTTCGAGAATTTAAATTCTTAAATATTGGTGCAGGGCAGAAGACCTATGTGAAAATTTAATTTTGAACAGAAATATGTAGAGCTCATGGTACATGATGCGCAATCCAGACCAACCGATACATGAAACAATTGTCTGTGAGGAAGCAATTCATTTTTAATGCAACTTATGTTGGCTATTTGGCTGCAAAGAAAAAAATGGCCCTGAATATTGCTAATTTCTATCTTTAGTCTTGCAAACAATCACTGTATCAGGACTGTTAACTTTATTGCACAGCAAATGAACGTGAAATTTAATGCATCTGATTTTCGGATAAAGCCGCTTAAAAATTCACAAGGTAGCACATTTCTAAAATCTTCTACTATGTTAAGCACCTGAATAATATGATTTTCTTCATAAATACACTCTAACAATCACTGTGCCCTACAGTGGACAGGAACTTTAATGATAATTAAATTTATTAGTCTATCTGTGCGCTCCTCTGATCTTTAAATCGTTGTCATTAGAAATAATGAGGTGTCTGTTAAAAAATTAAATTTAATTTGACGTTCTTGTGAAGTGCAGCGCGAGACGTTATCTTACCAATTTTCATAAAATGCTTCTCACTAAAGAACTGGGTGAAGGGCAAGTGCGAATGTGCAAACAGAATCGTGAAAGTAATAGGGAACTAGTCTTAAGAACTGATTCATGAGAAAAAGTACTCCAAGTTTAACTATGCTTCATGAAACCAAGAGAACAGTACACCTTTTCGTAAAGTTCTCACACCTAAAAAAGTTAGCAAAAATTTCTAAATAACTCTGCTGCGTGCAACTGCTTTCCTTGACACTTGTTTCAACTATAAGACAACGCCATGTGATACATTACAAAATCTCCACGCCTAACTTCAACCATACACAATGGTCTAACAATAAGAAGCTACATATTACAAATATAAGAATCTGGATTATCTTAAAAGCTGACTTTTATCTTTGCTCAATACCTTCAAAACTATAATTACGAAATTCCTTTTAAATATTGCTGTCTCCACTACATGGATGCCAGTTTTCATCCTTTATGAACATTCCCAGACTGTCCAACACACACTGCTGCTACTCTCTGACTTACTCTGACCAACATCGTTGCCGGCAAACAGAGGCTTACAAAGAATATGGTTGTATCGATACTACAGAGAGTGAGAACATTTGTCAAATTCGTCACTTCATTCACTTTTATGGTGAAAAGTTCCTGAATATCGTGTGGCAAATAGGACAGCCCCATTTCAAACTGTACTTTGATCCTGCGATAGAGGATAGTATCCCATGGCTCGGAAATTGCAGAGTGATCGCGGTGAACAAAAAAAATTCTTTTGGCTCAGAGACCTCCGATTTTTGTCTTGTCCGCACGTCTGTTTTTTGAGTCAGGAATTGTAATGATATACAACGATTTTTAATAAAATGCAGGGACATTGCAGCACAAAAGATAAAGTTTTGCGCAAAATGCCCTTACTGAGTGATGAGAGTATTGGTCTTGTATGCTTCGGAAAAACTTCGGTTTTACAAAAGCAAACGCAAAAATATTTTTGCTTGATTTAAAGGGAAATAATGGCCTGAAACTGCTTACAGTTACTTTTTTATGGCATATATGAATGATTTTGGTGGCGGACGCAATGATGAAGAATCAGAAATAGCTGAAAATAAAAAGAATTCGGAATGCAGAGGATATTCTCGGTTGTCACATCCTGACGACGGCGTA
This sequence comes from Schistocerca gregaria, assembly GCF_023897955.1. NCBI lineage: Eukaryota > Metazoa > Arthropoda > Insecta > Orthoptera > Acrididae > Schistocerca > Schistocerca gregaria. The sequence continues at coordinate 311,018,995 of NC_064923.1, read as the reverse complement.
TAAATACTCGTGCACTATTTAGCGCCGAACATCTGGTAAATAAAATACGTTCATGCGTCACACGATAGAGTAATGGTTTCTAACATGTTACCCGTATTAACGTCATAGTTTTCTTAACGTGTTTCTCGCTGGTAGTTTTTTACAAGGTCCAAAACAACGCAAATTCATCGGTGATGGCATTTTTCGTTCCACAAGCAGAATAGTTTCAATCCTCTTCGGGAATTTTGTCTAATGTTCTTTTCGTAATTTTTACTAACATTTGTATTAGTACTAACTGACTATGCTGTATAATAAATGTAACTCCATCCTGTGTCTGGAGTGCTGGACTTCGGCTGGTCTATTTCCAATAATACAATACCAACAACCTTTATTTTGGTTGTATTTATTAGACAACCAGTGTTGGCATTACATTATGTCATCTTTTGGCCTGCGTATACCGAGTAGCTCTCGTGTTACAAACCATTGTAGCAGTGTCAACTGGTCTTGTGAAGATTTTTTTATTTCCCACTACCACTTGGACAGCTGTCAGCAAGCTGTCTAGCTGCGCACATGGCAGTGGGAAATAAAAAAATCTTCACAAGACCAGTTAACACTGCTACATTGCTTTGTAACACGAATGTTACTCGGTATACGCAGGTCAAAACATGTCATAATGTAATTCCGACACTGGTTGTCTAAAAAATAAAACCAAAATAACGCTTGTTGGTATTGTATTATTGACAATGCTGTAGAGTGGTGAAATGATCTCGAGGTGACAGCAGCGAGAGTAGTGGTACAACGTACCTTGCACCATGCACCATATGGTTGTTTGCAGGGCGTGTACTTAAACGTAGTTGTGCACTCTCAGATCCTGTTTTATAATATATGACTATCCACGGAATATAATATAATTCATGCAAGAATTATGTTACATATAGGATTCTCCACATATGTTTCTTTTGTTGCAGGTGCACCTCCAGGACAGATTGACTCAAGAGTTGTGAACGGCACAGAGGCTGGAGATAACGAGTTTCCATTCATGGTAAAATGTTAGCGTTAATGGGCCATTTATTGGCTCTATTAAAGCGTTCAAATGCAAATCCCAAGTATCTGTACTTAAGAAGCTACTGAGAGAGTATGCTGGAACTGGCTAATTTAAACGTGATGGTCTGCTCACATGACATTCGCCATAATCAAAATCGAGCGCAAAGTTAGAAGACTAGTCAGTCAGCAGGCAGCTGGCTAGTGTATCACCCTCTCAAACGAGGACACTGCAGGAGTGACGACCGCTACCGTAATTACATTGCCCATGAGTAGGTGCCAATCCTAGGAGAAAGTGAATGTCAGCATGGGAATAATAATCCACATTTGACAGTTGGTACTAGAGGCGAACGTGCTATAATCAGACATTACTATTATGCTTTAAACTATATTTCCTCCTTCTATCAACTGTGTGATCACGGGACCATGCAGATTTCTTTCTGCATTTACTACGCCATGACACACCATCCTCTGAAACACTAACTACCGATTGTTCATAATATTTGTCTCATTACCTGGTGACTTATATGACCCGCCTGTTTATTCTGAGTGACAAATCACCTTTTCCAGGACAGGGAGGTGCGCAGGCCCTGGACAGAATCCACCTGGCCGACTAATGACGAGCGTCGCTGAGCTGGTCTGTTGAGATGCGGTTTTTAGGGGGTTATCCACATACCAGAAGGTGAATACCTAGCTTATATCTATGTCCCCCTACAGTTACACCATTAGACAACATTTCAACAACTTTCTTACGAAGGACACTACCTGCAAACAGTTTGGGTACACACATTCCATCCCACAGGGTACAGGGATGGCGAAAGGAAGGACATACAGCCACCCATTAAACTAACCATGCCAGATTCGTTAATAATCACGCCCACCTTGCCCCAATGTGGGACAATGTCAAAGAAAAGGACTATGAACATACCGTAGTGCCATTCAATAAGTAATGCAGCGCACATTGTCCTGAAAGCAGGTTTGTTTTATTCAGGATTCCAATACACCATATGATTCCTCGCTCTTTTGGCTACAAAACCCTATTTTCCAATACTATTTCTGTTCAATGTGATCCATTTACGCCACCCTGCTAGGACGGCCTGTGTGCCCGCTTGGCATCACTCTACTGGTCCAAGTTGGAGCCAACGGGTTGCTGCTTCAATAACTTTCCCGTCATTGATGTACGGCTACCTGTAGAGCGCATCCTCATTGCGCCAAACAGGTGAAACTCGGAAGCTGCTAGATCCAGGGTGAATGGGGAATAACAGTCCAATGGAGTTTTGTGAACTACTCTCTTATGCACAGTCTGGTGTGAGGGCTTCCGTTGTCTTGGAGAAGGAGAAGGTCGTTTGAATTTTTGTGGCGACAAACACACTGAAGTTCCAGCATTGCAGAAGTCACAGCTACACTATGTGATCAAAAGTTTCCGGACTTACAACTTCGTCGCGCCCACCATTAAGTATGGTGTTGGCCAACCCTTAGCCTTGATGACAGCTTCCACTCTCGCAGGCATACGTTAAGTCAGGTCCTGGTATGTTTGTTGGGGAATGGCACCCCATTCTTCACGGAGCGCTTCAGTGAGGAGAAGTATCGGTGTCGGACAGTAAGGCACAGCACGAAGTCGGCGTTCCAAAACATACCAAAGATGTTCTATAAGGTTCAGGAAAGGACTCTGTGCACGCCAGTCCATTACAGGGATGGTATTGTCGTGTAACTACTACGCCACAGGCCGTGCATTATGAACAGGTGCTCGATCGTGTTGAAAGATGCAATCGCCGTCCCCGAATTGCTCTTCAACGGTAGGAAGCAAGAACGTGCTTCAGACATAAATGTAGGGCTTTGTTGTGATAGTGTCTCGCAAAAACACAATGGGTGCAACCTCGCTCCATGAAGAACACGACCACACCATAACACCACCGCCTACGAATTTTATTGTTGGCACTACACACACTGGCAGATGAGGTTCACCGGGCATTCGCTATACCCACACCCTGCCATCAGATCGCCACATTGTGTACCGTGATTCGTCACTCCACACAACTTTTTTCCACTGTTCAATCGTCTAATGTTTACGCTCCTTACAACAAGAGTGGCGTCGTTTGGCATTTATTGCCGTGATGCGTTGCTCATGAGCAGACGATCGAACATGACATTTAAGTTTTCTCACCTCCTTCCTAACTGTCATAGTATTTGCAGTGGATCCTGATGCAGTTTGGAATTCCTGGGTGATGGTGTGGATAGATGTCTGCCTATTACGCGTTACGACCCTCTTCAAATGTCGGTGGTCTCTGTCAATCAACAGACGAGGTCTGCCTGTATGCTTATGTGCTGTAAGTGTCCCTTCACGTTTCCACTTCACTGTTACATCGGGAACAGTGGACCTAGGGATGTTTCGGAGTGTGGAAATCTAGCGTACAGGCGTATGACACAAGTGACACCCAGTCACCTGACCACGTTCGAAGCCCGTGAGTTCTGCGGAGCGCCCCATTCTACTCTCTCATGATCTCTAATTACCACTGAGGTCGCTGATATGGAGTATCTGGCTTTAGGTGGCAGCACAATGCACCTAATATGAAAAACGTATGTTTTTGACGGCGTCCGAATACTTTGGATCACATAGTGGATGTGCGATCGGATACGTTTGCACGACCTTGCTGGGATGGTGATAGACGCCTCGCCCAACGACTCACAGTGCCTTTAAATGTTTTTAATATGGCTGCGTAGTCAGTGACCGTTTACAAAGTAAAATTAACAGCAATAGCAGCCCTGGGTCGCAAAATGGAAACTTTTGACGCAGGTTTCGGCACTGTTGTGAGTGCCTTCTTCAGAAACATATCTCTGAAATTGGCATGTCACGTATGAAACTAATTAAGACCTTGATTTTTAGTTTAATACGCGACATGCCAACTTGAGAGTTTTATTTGTCATGAAGACACTCATAGCAGTGCCAAAACCTTAGTCAAAAGACTCCTTTTTGCCACCGAGTGCTGCTATTGCTGTTAGTTTCACAGTGATTTTGTTCTCTGCCAGGTCTCCGCACTCATTCTGCGAGTGCCTATGGATATCTGCGATGTTCTGCTCTTGCGCCAAAAGAATCTCAGTGACAGCGGTCTGCTTGGAACGCCACTTCATCACAGACGCCATTTTGAAGGCTACTCGTAGCGCCGCTACCTATCGGAAGTTCATGAAGCTGTAGGGGCTGAAGCAAAAATCTTCAACGTTGTCCCTCAATAAATTCTGCATTTCTTAGTGAAACTGGTAATGAAAAAAATGTGTTGCATTATTTATTGAACGCCCTTCGTTTTCGCATCTGCTTCCGTGAATGTTTTTTCATTATAAACTTCAGTTTGCTATTTAACATTTTTCTTCAATGGTTTCTTCTTACATGTTCCTTTCTCTAGGCTTTTTTGCCCTTCGGTAAACCTTTGCGATTCATTTCCTTGGGTTTCATGTACTATACCGTTATTGGGTGTGTAATTTTGTCTACTTGCGTGCTCCAGGTAAGAGGGACTGATGACCCCGTAGTTTGGATATTAAACCAATTAATCAATCTTCGGTGGACTCACATTGTATTCACTTACAGTTCTTGTTTTACTGTTATCAATTGGATTCAATGTATTACTGTGTTCCAGGCTTGTACGAGCAAACTGTATTTGTCAAATCGCAAAAAATAAAATTGCGACCATGAACGTATTGATAGCGTGAGTCCCCCTCTACATATTCGCCGCTCAGTAAGACAAATTTCCTCAACGAAGGATGTCTTGACGGAGACCTTGGTAGTCGATGGATGCATTTTGATCCTCAGTAAACGTTCTTCTTCATGAAAGTCACCCTGTCGTCATTTTGAAATTGCTGCACGTCAGGACAATACGGGGATATTTATATCCCAAACAAGTAGAATATGAAATCGTCTCCTGTACAGAATGAAGTAGGGCGTTACCGTAGAGTAAATCCATCCCATCTTCCGCTTCCCGCTAAGCTTCGTCTTGACAGCCAACCGTTACCTTGTTAGTAGATTTCGGGAATTTTCTGCTGTGACAGTTCGTCACTTAAATGTATTACCTGTCACCATCATACCGTGTTAGTCATCGTCCCCGTCCCTGTTCCTAAAAAAAAATCATAGTATTATCTTGTCCAGTGGTGGCTGCATCTTCACGCTTTTAGGCGGTGATGAATAAAACTGTTTTTGCTCCTTTTCCATTGTCTCGGGTTACAGTGATACACGCAGCACTAAGGCGGTTAACGAAGTCATCTGGACTGATGTCACGCAGCTGCAACATTTCCCTTGATACTTCGGTTAGCCAGCCTTTTTGAGTGGGTGTAAAAAGGGCAACAAATACAGTAACAGACTTGTTTGACGCATGGGAAAGTGCTTTGAAGGTCCTGAAGAAACTGAACTGATATACGCTTGAAGAGAGACGCAGATTATCACACAAAAACCTAGTTGCAAAGTGCAAAGAAACAACTTTAAACAGCGAACCTAGGATTATGCTACAGCTACTATTCATTGCTCCCGTAGACAATGTTACTATAATTATAGTGCACACAGAGGCATTTCAGCAAACATTCGCGCGCTCCAGATGTGATTCGAACAGGAAGAAGAGCTAATATGTTGGCCGTTCAGTAAATAAAGCAACACATTTTTTCTCGGCTGGTTTCAGTTGAAACAATGCGGAATTTGGTGTAGGACATCGTGGAGTACTCCCGCTACAGCACCTGTAGTTTAATGAAGTGCCGAGTATTGTCGGCGCTATACGTAGCCTTCAAAATGGCGTCTGTAACGGAGGTGCGTTCCAAGATATAGAAATGCAGCTGGAAGTATGAACGATAACCCTTGTCTTAGGAGCCGCACTCCAGACCAAGTCAAAATGGCTGTCACACATTTCCATCAATTCATAGACGTAGTTGTGTATCACTATAATAAGCTGCAGCACCCTCCAGTTTGGAAAGCAGCATGAGCATGGTCCCGGTGTGCCCCGCTATCCCGTTCTGGCCTGAATTCCATATCTACAGGGTGGTTTTACAAGCACACAAAAGTATCTGAAATCACATGGAAATGCCCGAATTTGATAACCAATCTCGAGCACTTCGAGTCTACATAGAGTTCACCCGGCTACCGTCAAACACTCGAAGTGGACACTTCATAAAAATGTGATCTACTTACGACTTCTCCGCCCCATAGTCGCTGGCAGCAAATGGACGGAACCTCCGCTACTTTATGGTGCAATCACTTCTCCCTTAGCCGTCCTGTTGCGGTTCGACTTCGACCACATTTATCAAAGTAGTCTCAATCCCTCAATCTTCTTTAATGGATCTTGAAGCACGTGACCATTGCTGAATGGATGTTCGTTCCAGTGTTGTCACCGCTTGTAAGTCACGTCGAAAGAAGTGATACTTCTGAGTCAACCACGGGTGGTTTGCTTGATATCACACGAGTTATTAATGGCTCTTTTAGAGCAATGTACAAGGGAGAATTCTCATAAGAAGTGGTCTTCTTGAGCAAGTTTACCCTAGCTACTTAGCAATTCTAGCGAGGACATGTAACAACTGAATGTAGTAGATCTAACAGTGAATCTCATAGCTTCACTAAAATACTATTTTATTTGTTCCAGGCTCAATATGTCCGTTACGGTGTACCAGAATGCAGCGCTACAATCATCAACGAATACTGGGTCATGACTGCTGGTCACTGTGTGGATGGGTAAGGAAAACCAGAATGCATCAACAGCACAAGAGAAATGATACACATGTGATTATTTTTACATAGCTGTTTTGAATAAAACACTGCTATAATTCGACTCTAAGTAGTTTTAAAACTTTTTATAGGTTTTACATACAATTTTGAAGTGATCTCTAGGTTAGGAGCAAATTTCACTTTGTTTATGCCTGTAGCTTCATATTTGATCGATTTTTGAGTAGTGTAATATTTGAGTCACGTGAGAATCACATATGACAAGAAGCAAGAATAGAAGGCTAACATTTTGTCCACAGTGGTGTAATTTCACTTGGAGTAATATATCTTAAGAATAACTATGGGGTCAAAAACATCCATAGTCTATTTCAGGAACGATCTTAATATGCCTGCAGGATGGCCGGACGTCATTGAATCTCACTTCTCCAAAATGCGAATTTAACGTTCCGTGTGCGACTGGTTCATTAGAAACTGAATTAGAGCTTGGATGATATAGAAATAACTTAGAAAAACGACAAAGGCTTTCTCAAACGATTCATTCCAGAATTCGCCTTTATCTGTTGAAGGGAACAACAAATAACTCACATCAAATTGGCAAGATGGGACGTTCAATTCTTTCAAAATGAATTCTATTAGTTTAAGCACTTTGACCAAGAGTAAACATGTTCCATTGACCGGTGTTCCAGCCAGTCGTCCACAAGCAGGTTCTTGCATCTCTACAGATACACTGTGAACCGTCATAAACGCTCGAATAACATCTAAGGCCAAATTTAAGAACACAAGCATAGTCAATAATGGCAGGTAATCATGGTGTAAACTACTACACTTCATAAACGGTAGCGATCTCCTCTGACGGCTGCGGTGCTAGGGTACTGAATGGGGCTGGATCCAACCTTTTCATGTGCATGTTTCGCTCCTAGCGAGTAGAGGGCGTGCCACCTGCACCAGTCGATATGTTTATAGTGTTTACGCTCTCCACAGAACGCGCATCCATATCACTTTTCGACGGGTATACAAAACAAATGACTACCGAAGTAGTGACACTCCGTGACTGTAGGACTGACAGTCTTTCTTTCATTTCCTAAGCAGAGTATCCTGCATGTGCTACTCTGATTACAAGTTGAACCTCAGGCATTGCCTTGCTGTCACCGCTGATGGCTTTATTTCCTATAGCTATGAATGCATACTTAGCTTAAAAATGCTAAGAGTATAATGAAACATCAATACTGAATTTAATCATATATATTGTCTTACATGTCCTCTTACATACTGTTGCACCACAGGCAAAAGAGTTGAGATGTTCTGGCTGCAGCACAGTGCTGCTAAATATGTATCCTCCTCCTTAGTATGCATGTACGGACCACGGACGACTGTGTACAGTTCATTACATCCTGCAATTCATGAGGCGATTACTAATTTTACGGAAGTTGAGAGGTGTGCAAGAGTTGCTGACACCTACCATTAGCTGCAGATGAGATTAACTTGATAGTTATTTATTTACTTCTATCCTACAATCCTTTATTCTCAGTACCTGTTATGCCAATCAGATGTTTCATTTCAAATATTTACGTTTCTCGTAGAGGGCAATTGAAAACGAAAGTGACAATTAGTTAGTTAGTTAGCTCGTTACGTGTCCGCAGATCATCTGAATGATACTTTTTCCAGAAATAACGTGCAAAACGGGGGTCTACAACATACGTGTACAAGATTAACGTTAATCTTAACGAACACGTTTTATTTAGTCCTACTCATTCAAATACAGTTAAAAAAAACTTATTCAACTTTTTTACATACAGACTACCAGTTTTTAAATAGAAATTCTTCCATGGAGTAGAAACATTTGTACAGGAGAAAGGCTTTTAAGCTAAATTTATAATATGTCTTGACACCTGTCGGATATGTTATGTTATTGGACACTTTTATCTCTAGCGTTGTAGGTATAGACAGAACTGTTCTTCTTAAATTCTGATGAATTACATATGCCAAATGTAACTAGCAAATATATGTACTGCGACGGTACAGTTAAAATGCCTACTCCTTGAAGAGTTTGCTACGTGACGACTGCGGGGTGAACAAATATTATTCTTACAGCCTGCATTTGTACAATCAATACTTGTCTTTTCCAAGTGATGAGCTAGTCTAGAAAATTATTCCATAAGGCATTATTGAGTAGAAATACACAGAATATGTCTGGAGGTTGATTCGTTTGTTTCCAACAACTGGAGTTATAGGAAGAACAATAACAGTTGTACTTGATGGGTTGAGGAGCTCAATAATATGCTTCTTCCTGTTCACGGTTTAACCAATACAAATTTGAAGCATTCTACACGATTTACTAACTCCTGTTCCTGTGCTATATCAACCGTTGGTATGACTCTGTTTTTTGTAGAGTACTTAATACAGTGTTTTTTTTCGAAATTATTGGAGAATCTATTTTCAGAAACCACTTAGTAATTGTTTCAGACACATCAATAATAATCTCTTTTGCCACTGTCTCTCTAATGGAATTTATTACAACAATAGTATCGTCTGCAAAAATACCAATCTGCTTTTTGAATGTTAAGTGGAAGCTGATCCACGTATATAAGGAATGGGAGTGGACCAGAAATTGAAGCCTATGGGATTCCCTTTGTCATTCCTCCACAGTCACTACAATTTTCTACGTTTCCAAGATTTTCGGAATAATTCAACACCAATTTCAGCATTTGGTTTGTTAAGTATGACTCAATCAGCTTGGTGTAAAGCTACCAATTCCAAAGTTTTCTTAAGAGTGTAACAAGGTCAGCACAATCAAACGCCTTGAAGACATCACAAAAAATAACAGCTGCTGATATTTTATTATTTAAGGCTTCTAATATTTGACGAGTGAAGGAGTGAATAGGATTATCTGTCAAGCAACCCTTTTGGATTCCACACTGTTATAAGGTATGTAATTACTTCTACTGAAATGTGAGACTACTGTCGAGTCCGCTTCTTCTTAGAGTTTTTTGTATAAAGATGTCAGTAAGGAAATTGAGCGATGATAATTGAAGCCGTTTTCGTCACGTTTTTTATGAAGTTTCAGAATTGCATATCTTGAACTGTCGGGAAAAATTCCATATGCCAGTACTGCATTAGATATAGCACCAAGGACTTATTTATTACATCAGAAAAACTTTCCAAATTTCTGTTTGCAATTCCAACAACACCATATCAGCTTTTGTTTTTCAGAGTTTTTGTAATTCTATTAATTTCAGCAAGGGATGCTGGTGATATGTCTAGTAGTTTAAAGTTCTGTGCAATGCCATTTTCAGTATATTCTCTGCCTCTTTCAACTGAACCATATAATCATATTTTTGCTGCTACATTTAGAAAGTATTTGTTAAAAGCACTCACAGCTTGTGAATTGTCAGTGACGACATTGTCATTTAGTTTAACAGTTACAGTACCTTATATGTGAATTGACCTTCCTGTTTCATGTCTGTCAATGTGCCACAAACTTTTAATCTTCTTATCAGCATTATTTATTTGTCACGGTTTGCACACTTCTTGAAGTTTTAATGGTTTTCTTAAAATACTATAATATTTTTTTGAAGTATGCAAGTAACGTCGAAACTTGAATTCTTCTGACCCCTGTGTGTATTTTCCTCTTTCCATTACATGAGATTTAATTCCTGGCGTAATCACCCACGGCATACTAGTATTTTTAATTAATTTTCTGGATAACTTTTAGCAATGCTACTTTCAAATATGCGTACAAAATTACTGTGGACGAAACTGTATCTGACATTATCATCTCTTTCTAAGACAGCTCACCCTGTAATTCCTCTCTTAACTTACTCTTAAAAAGTTGTATCTGATTCCCATTAATAAGCCACATTTGCAATATATTTTGTAGATCCCAGATGTTCTGAGACCTGGTGCATCTTTACCTGGATTAAATAATTGCACTATTTTTGTCGGAGATCTGAAGATCTACTTGATTTTGTGTCTTTTCATCGAACGGTTTACATTGCCCGACTCGAAACCACAGAACGGTAAAAATGCAAGTTTCTTTTCCTGCTTCTCGTCCGTGATCTTACTTTGATTCTTGTCTGAAATCACTTCATTTTTTGGATGCACTTTGTATCTCTTGTTCATGAAGGCCATGCGTAGGTGTCTCTCCTCCAGGGACTTGTTATCAGCATCTAATATCATTCCTGAACAATGTACAAGTGTTTTCACATAGCGCTCTTTTCTGTCGGGTGAGGGTGACTTAACTCCACTACACTTCATTAACATTGTTGCCCTTTTTTTGGTTATCTTGTAAATTCTTTACAAAACAGTGTCAGTTGTGTTCAACTGGTATTCCAAGTTCTTTGCCGTCCCTGACAACATTATAGTTTCATCGACAAACCACATAAAGTTTTAGTTTTCCCAACGGAACTTTAATTATTTTCCAAATTTCTGCTAAGTGTCTTTTACGGCTTGCTTAGTGGGTAGATGGGCGTAGGAACGTCCATTTTATTTTTCCTGATGACAACGTCTTCCTCAGTAGTGCCCGACCGGATATAGGAATGCAAGACCTTTTTATTTGCGAAATATTTTTCGGCATAGTATGCCATCACCATTACATTATACAGTTACACTACTGACCTCGGCCGGCCGGTGTGGTCGTGCGGTTCTAGGCGCTTCAGTCTGGAACCGCGTGACCGCTACGGTCGCAGGTTCGAATCCTGCCTCGGGCATGGCTGTGTGTGATGTCCTTAGGTTAGTTAGGTTTAAGTAGTTCTAAGTTCTAGGGGACTGATGACCATAGATGTTAAGTCCCATAGTGCTCAGAGCCATTTGAACCATTTTTTTTATCAAGGCAAGGTTAGTCAGTAATCTAAGTTGTTGCTACTGCAATCCTGAACAGATTGCTGTCACTCTACGGCTATCAAATGTTAATCTGACTACTTCATTGTCATTTCTTTTATTGGGCGGGTTAATAGTTTTTATCGTAAATTCCGATGGTAGAGTTTCGTTGTTATACTTATTTCATACTGATAAAGCTTCGCTTCCTCTCCAGCATATTTTAACCCTTCTAATACCGAGTATTTCTTGTTACACTGAGTACCATTGGGGTCTTCAGTGACCCCAACGGAATTTATTCTTTATTTAGGATAGTTTTAATAATGGTAGAATAAAAATCACATTCCATATGTTTCCCACAATCTAAAACATTATGTCAGTGACATTACATTAAATTAAAAAGCATATTTTTTAAATTTTTCGGTAAAGTTAGAAACGATTCTCATGAAACTACAAACATTTTTGATTAAATTCCGAATCGACTTTTATGACGCATTACACTTACAGCAATAAATTGCAGAGTGGTTTTTACACACAGAACATCCACATTTCGAACATTTATCGGTAAATTTTCTATCCTCAGACCTTTTACAAAACGGACGCCTTCATCTTTTTTTTTGTCTATACTGTTGATGGAAGTACTAGGGAAATAATTTTGTCTGGCTTTCTTCCGACGAGCTGCTTCCCTAATTCTATGAGAAATGCCCGTCTCTTATAGTTGGTCCTTTCTGCCCAGTCTTCTGTAAGATGTAGCCATATGATAAATGCATTCACTGCACTGATATCAATCATAATAAAACAATATCATTGGCCACCTTCTGCTCATCCTCTTTGAAGTGTACTCTCTAACCAGCTTGTCCACGGTATCTACTCCTGATTTTGTTTTGCTATAATCCAGAATAATTACTGGCTTGCATTCTTCACAATCTTCCACTTCCTTCCTTGAATACATTGTACTGAGCAAAGTTACAACTTTTCCCTTTTTCGGACAATATGAAACAACTGAAGCATGCTCTTGGAATTCAAAAATAGATGAAAATTTGACTTTACCTTTGGTCTGAGTGAAAGCTTGTGGCAGTTCTCCTTTATTTTTTCTAATTGCTCTTAAGAGTGTGAGATTGATTTTCAGAAGTTCTCTCGCCAAACTAGTGAAAAAGTTGTCAGTTGTTACATTTCTGCCACTGTTTTCTGAGCCTTTCACCATATCTAAAGCATCTCTCTTGCCCTGAGCAACTTCACGAGACTCATTTTCTTGTCGACCAGTGTCAACTTGTAGATTGAGAACGTAAGATGTTGCACTATGACATACAGCCCATTATTTCAATCCGTATTTTACTGGTTTTGAAGGAATATATTGCCGAAATGGACATCTACCACGAAATGTTACAAAATGTTCATCAATTGTTACGTTACTGTGAGGAACATATGTTCCTTGAAATGTGTATACACACATTTCAAACATTTCTCTAATGGGAGTCAGCTTGTCAGGAGCAGGGATATGACGTCTCGCATCTGCGCCATCAAATCGGATGCACCTTGAGATTTGCGTAAAGCGATTTCTAGCCATTGCTTCACTGAAAATGGGTCTACCATCCTCTTCGTTCCACAGATGTGTAACTGCTTCATTATGGGCCCTGCAAGCACCTGCTAGGATCAAGACACCGATAAAGCAATTCAATTCAACTGCATCTACTGGTTTCCGTTTACTTCCATCAACAAGACTACCCTCTGTGTTAGTCCACTTCAGAATTACATCAACATTGTTTCTCCTAAGAAACAACTGAAAAGCTGATTCTATGGAGTCTACATTTTTCACAGCGAATTTTGTTGGACCTGGCTTCATTCGCATTATGTTCCATCTCTCTTCTCTTGCTCAAGCTCTTCTCAACTCGTGTTTGTGCCACAATTCTTCCTTGTTTTTAGACCTAGAAAAAAATACAAAGTGTATATCTTGGTGCTAGACCCTAACCCACATTTACAAAAATACAATGTGTACTTAGACATAACGTCAGAAATATGTGTCACTTCCTGTTCAGGCTAGACATCTGCTCTGTCCAAATATTCTTCTGAACTTCCGCCTGATTGAGGAATATTCTCTTCTAAGAGGTTAATTTCTCCATCGCTGCATGAGACATCACAAACTATATCGCTGATATCACTATTTGATTCTCCAGACAGAGGATTATCCTGCAGTAATATTTCAAGCACTTCATCTTCGGAAACATGACGAGACATTTTCCACTAAATGCAACACACACAATAGCAGTCTCCACTTGTATGGAACAAATAACTGTCGGCTTATAAAGTATTGGCAACAATCACATGTTACAACAATATTTACATGAATAAAATAAAGGACATACAGCAACAGTTACAGATCAATGCAGCATTATTGTGTAATAATACCGCAAGAGATAAATGGGGTCACATTTAACTCCAAAGGTATTCAGTGGTTCTCTCTTGATTTTCTGAAAAACTAAATATTTTCAAAAAGTTATATTAATATATTACGAACCCATTACTTAACTCAGGAAGAGTCCGAATTTTTCATAATTTTTAGGAATGGGAAATAAGGTATATTTTACAGAAAATTACGGTCTGGTGTCGTTATAGACCCCACGGTATTAGGAGGGTTAATAGATCAGTAAAGGTATTGTGCATTCCTGTTAGTTTCTTGTTGCTCAAGTTTTTGTGTTCAATCACTATTCAATTCTGGTGTGATAACTACTGTTCCTATGAATTAATTATGACACTTCATATCTGATTTTGTTACGTCTTGTTGTATCTCACTATTTATTTGTCTCATCGAGCTCCTTTTTCTGCCACAATTTGTGGATATTTAGGTTTCTATTGTTTTCTTATCGGTCAAAATGGAATTTCTAAATTACTCATAGTTCACGGAAGATTAGTAGTGATACGAAGTGACAAAGCACAACAACACCAAGGAACGTGTTCCTAGGTAGCTGTAAAGTAACCCGAGAAGTCTTGTTTCTGTTTCAGGAAGGAGATCCGCGTGTCCGACGTCCGAGCCGGTACCAACAGTGTGAGAAATGATACTGGAGTACTCATCCACGTCAGCGAATTCGTCTTCCACGAAAATTACCATTACGACTACATAAACGACGTAGCTCTGATTAAGGTAAATGCCAGACTCCTGTATGCATATCAAGTGATGATATACATGTCTGAGTAAGGCAGAACATCAGTATGCGGTAAAAATCGACAACTGTTATCATTTTAAAAATTTCTTATGTTCAGTGTTTTATGAGTTTTCATAGGATAAAGTTATGATCCCTAGCAGCACGTATTTCCTCTACAGAAATTACACTGGCGGAAAAAAATCGCTAAGCCAAATAATAATTAATATATAGTAATGAAATTTCAGGAATAATTTGTTTAGGTAACACAATTAATGATTAACACTACAACATCAGAGTTTAAAGTAAGAAAGAGATACGCCGTGAAATGCTGGTCCATTAATAACTGGTGTAACAGCCAGAATGTTGAATGAAAACATGTGAACGTGTATATATTGTGTTGTACGTAATGCTGGTTGTGAATGATACTGGAGTTGTCATCTGATAATGTCCCATAGGTACTTGATTGGAGACATATATGTGATGGAGCAGGCCAAGGCAACTTGTCGACACACTGCAGGGGATGTTGGATTACAACAGCGGTATGTGGGCGCGCATTATCCTGTTGGAAAACATCCCCTGGAATGCTGTTCTCAAATGGCAGCTCGACAGATCGAGTCACCAACAGTCCGTATTTTGCCACCATACAATGCTGTTCCCCGGACATACATTCTCAAAAATTTGTTCCTCAAATTAAGGCCTATGTTTCATACTAGTAGACTTCTCTTGGGCAGGAATGCCCTTTTTGCCAGTGTTAGTCTACTGTTTATGTCTTCCTTACTTGGTCCATCATGGGTTATTTTGCTGCCTAGGTAGCAGAATTCCTAATCTCCATTTACTTCGTGGTCACCAATTATTGTAATAAATTTCTGCTACTTCTCACGACTTTCGTCTTTCTTCGATTTGCACTTTATCCGTATTCTATACTCATTATGATAATTTATTCCACTCAAAAGACCCTATAATTCTTCTTTACTTTGTTGAATACTTCTTTTTTGAAGTAACATGTGGACCAAAATTTTCCTATCACAGTTACAGTACGATAACTAGCTTCGTTTGCTATCTGCGACGATTTTCAGATTTGTAACACATGGAAGAAATGATGTAGCCTAAGAAAATTAAGGACAATCAAGGAGAATACAAAAACGCTGTAGAATAGCTAAGCATAAGTGTAAATGGGGACGCATTTCTAAAGTGGAAGTGTACATGTCACAAATCTATTTAACAGAATAATACAAAATTTGTTGATGCTTATAAGACAACATATCATTCAAAATATGGTAAAGCGGAAATATGAACTGTAAAGCATTTTACGTGCAGTCACGTAAGGGCACAAAGTTAAAAATGTAAGCCAAAGATCTGTACTAGAACGTTGACTGGCAGCAAGCTGTTTGTAGGAGGAAAATTCTACGTAACAGGGATTAATTTAGGAATAAAATTTAAGAAGATTGTGCCTAATTCCATTTAATTTTAAAACCATAAAAATAACAGGAGAGTATAGCTGAAAACTATCAAACAGGGAATCTGCCTTTATAGCTAACTGGCAACGTGCCATATGTTAAAGACGTATCATACGTGAGAGTCAAATGATAAAAACATCAAAGTACAGAGTAGCGCCAAATATATAAATAACAGAATAAAAGTCGGATCATAGTTGTGTGTTAAATGATAAAAACATCAAAGTAGCGCTAAGTATGCCCATAACAGGACAAAAGATATATCATACGCCAAAAATAAGGGAAATCGTTATCTCGCAAACTGATAATAATGTAGGAAATTTTCCAGTTATATGAGAAGAAGTTGCATCAAAACATCATTATTTGCGATAGTTCAGCAGGTATTTTCTCGAGAAAAGTATATGCAACTGTTGCAAAAATTGTCAGCTGTTTCGTACCTGTAAGCCAAAGAGTTCGCTATAGTTTTATAATAAAATTATGTGACAAACAGTTGTAGAATGAGAAGGAACCCTCACACCCTATCTTAAAGAAGCATGTTCCTGCACGGAGTACGAAGTTATCGTCATTATAAATAGTGTACAGGTCGAAGGATAAAAGGAAAATATGCTCCCCCTCCAACGTGACAAGACACTTGAAAAGTAACTGAATTATGTAAGAGCTCCTATTGGTCAGCCGAAGTACTCGAAACGGGAAACAGGTGGCGCACGAGCGCTTGCATTTGCAAAGATTGACTCTATTGTTTTGTATGTGTACTGCAAAGGAACATAGCAATGACGATTAAAAATGATCGTAATGTCTAACTTATACCTAATGTAATAACGCAAGTGAATAATAGACGAACAGAGATCCAATAGACATATAAAATACAGAGCATCGAAAACAGCAGGAACTTCATTGTTGTTCATCATAGAATTTTACGATGAAAGATAAAATGTTCGTCGAGATGAGGCGACAGCTGATGGTGAAGCAGGAGGAACTCCGCCAGCAGCATCACAGGCACGCGCGGCTTGATGGCGGATAGCGGCAGTGTTCTGAGAGCCAAGGCCGGGAGATGTGCAGTCGCAGGTTAGCGACGGCTAATCACTCTATAACTTTTTATGGAACATTTTGAAGAAATAATTCTGACTCAGTTCTGTCTGGTTATTCGACACTTTATATGAGGCCTTCTTCATGTGGAAGAAATCGATAATTCTACGAGCAAATAAAGTGTTCTTCCCTTTGAAGTATGTAATATCTCTAGCCCTTGCTCAATGTTCTGCACCGTACGTCTTTCAGAGGGAATACGCGAGCTAAAGGTGTTATATTATGATAATAGATAAGACATCTGAAAGGCATATCAAAAGATCTGCCTGTAATGCCATGGTATGTCGCAGTTGACCGAATTGAACTTGTACTCACACAGTTTGGGCTTTGGCCCTATCCGGTGTCGTATGACGCCTTAAGAGAGTTAGTAGTTTGCGTACTAATCCTGACATCCGTTCTATAAAAGCAATTCTCAATATTTCGTGACGCAAGGCCGTTGTGGGTCATTGTTGTAAATTTAACTTCATTTGTAACGGTACGATTTGCGTAAGGAACGGTCTAGCCTGGTTTAAGGATCACAGGTTCACACTGCTGTAAAGAAAGCCGCAGTAGACAATGAATCATGCAACGGAAAAGAGATATTTTATACCACTGGTTTAAGGATCTCAGGTTCACACTGCTGTAAAGAAAGCCGCAGTAGACAATGAATCATGCAACGGAAAAGAGATATTTTATACCACTGAGGGTGTGACGAGCGGGCGTTAATAGTTACGTCAGTACGTGCAGGTATGTTGTAAATACCGAATATATGCTTATTATTTCGTGTAGTAATAGAAAAGTCTAAGTAATTGATAGAAGTAATTGATAGCGCAGTCCTGCTCCAGTTCAAATATAAAACCGGTTTCTGGATGCATAGTGTTTATTAAAAATGCGAAGTTATGTATGTCAGCCTCGTCCCCATTAACTAAAAGAAGGAGGTCATAGATGTGTCGCTTGTAGTATAATGTTTATCTCTTCTAGTACAGTGCATTCTTGGAAAAAATTATTTTCTGGATCTTTGACAAAAATTTCCGCTAAAGTCCCGGCTGAGCTATAGCCCATTCTAGGCCACACTTCCTCATAATAAATTTTTCCATTAAGAGCAAAGAAGTTGCAGGATAACTACATATCCAGTAGCTCGATCAGTTCAATAATTTTTCACTTTCTTGTGTCAGTAAATTATTTTTTTTAATATCAAGGCACCCTTTTACCGAACAAGTTGGCTGTATCCAGCAATGCAAGTTTGGCGTTATTAGGCATTTTAATGTCAGCCAGTAAGTTAGCAACCTCGGAACGATTTTTTACGTCATACGAATTCCAAAAGTGAAGGCCTCTTTCAGTTTTCTTATTCATCACACGATTCAACTCGTAATTTGGGGATGTAGTATTGTTAACTACATACCTAACAGATTTTTCCATTTTTGGGCTCCTTAATTTGTGAACGTATTGTGGATTAGTACGATTTACAGATCTTTTTTCCTGGATCCGAAAACAGGAAGACAGAACCATCGGTTTCTTTTTTAGGTTTGTGTGACACGTTTTTACCTCAGTGATGCAACTGACTGTGACATTACCCTTGTCTGCCCTATTGATTAGAACTTCTCGGTTGTAAGTTTCCTTACTGGACGCGTTGTTTGACTTTATATCTGTAGCCAACGAATTTTTTGCTTTGACAGTAACACTGATGCCGTTAAACTTATTCATTTTAGCTAGGTCAGTGATCATTTCAGTCTCCACGATTATTTCTTTTACCTTATTCCACATAAGCGCAAGGAGACACTGAAATTCATATCTTTATCTAGCAATTCCTGTAAGTGTTTATAAAAATATGTGGGTCAAATTAACTACTCTATCATGAAATTTGAGAGCTTTTTGGGCATCCTGTTGATTAACAAATTTCTGATCCATGCAGAGATTATAAATCTTCTTATCATGCTTACTAGGAATAAGGTGTAGGCTTCCCTCACCACGCTGACCTATATTAAGAATGACAAGACTGAAATTGTCACATGGGATCTTTTATCGGAGTTCTGTTTGTCTTCAATTCACTTCCTCATTTTCACTCAGGACAGCAATATCAGTGAATTTTATTATTGAAATCCTTTCATCTTGAAATTTAATCCCACTCTTGAAACTTTCTTTCGTTTTCGTGATTGCTTCTTCATTGTATAGGTTGAACAGTAGCGGCGAAAGACAGCGTCCTTGCCCTACACCCTTTTTAATCCTAACGCTTCATTCTTGTTCTTCCACTCTTAAGCTTCCCTCTTGACTCTTGTACATATTATACAGTACCCATCTCTCGCAGATATATTACCCCTATTTGTCACAGACTTTCGAATATTTTGCACCATTTTACATTGTGGAATGCTTTTTCCAGGTGGCCACCACCTATGAACATGTCTCGAGTATTCTTTATTCTAGCTGTCATTATCAACCGCAACGCGAGAACTGCCTTTTTGGTGGCTTCACCTTTCCTAAAGCCAAACTGATCGTCATCTAATAGATCTTCAGTTTTCTTTTCAGTTGTTTTATATATTATTTTTGTCAGCAATTCGGATGCATGAGCTGTTAAGTTAATCGTGGGATAATTCTCGAACTTGTCGGCTCCTGCAGCTTTGGGAATTGTGTTAATGATGTTTTATCGAAAGTCAGATTGTGTATCGCCAGATTTATATATTCTACACACCAATCTGAATAGTCGTTTTGTTGCTGCTTCCCCAAGCACTTTTAGAAATTCTGATGAAATGTTATCTATTATTTCTGCCTTATTCGAGCTTAAGTCTTCCAAAGTTTTTTCAATTTCTAATTCTGATACTGCTTCGCCTATGGATTTCATATCGACTCTTATTTCTTCTTCTATCACGTCATCAGACAAGTCTGTTCCCTGATAGAGACCTACAGTGTTCTCTTTCCACCCATCCACACTCTTCTCTGCATTTAGAGGCGGACTCCTAGATTTGCTACCAGCTGGTTTGAACAACACGTAAATGTTACGGAGATGCTTCGGGAACTCAAATGGAAATCCCTGGAGGGAAGACGAAGTTCTTTTCGAGAAACACTGTTGAGAAAATTTAGAAAACCGGCGTTTGAAGTTGACTGCTCTACGATTCTACTTCCGCCGACATACACTGCGAGTAAGGACCACGAAGATAAGATACGAGAAATTAGGGCTCATACGGAGGCTTATAGAGAGTAGTTTTTCCCACGCTTTATTTGCGAGTGGAACAGGAAAGAAAATGACTAGCAGTGGTGCAGAGTAACCTCCACGAACCGTATTGTAGCTTGTGGAGTATCCGTGTTCATGTCGATGGAGATGAGAACTCCGATTGCACTCCCATTTTAATTATTGCTGTACAGACAGCAACTATGTAACAGCACTTTTGTTGATACACTCTCACGCTACTCTATCCAGTCCACCCTTCTTCATTGCAGACTTATTCATCTCCGAATAACTGCTGCAACCAACATTCGTTTCAACCTGCTTTCTGTTTTCATCCCTTCATCTCCCTCTGCCCCCACACCCTTCCACATGCACAGTTCCCTCGAATACTAAATTGGTGTTTCTCTCATGTCTCAGTAGGTGACCTATCAACCGATCCCGTCTGTTTCTTTCCTTCCCTATTGTAATCAATACCTCGTCATTGGCCGTGGGATCTACCCATCTAATCTTCAGCATTCTTCTGTAGCAGCAAATTACGGATGCTTTTATTCTCTTCTTCACTGTACCGCTTATCACCCACGTTTCATATCCGTACAAAACTCAATCCAGACTAATACTTAAATTTATATTCGATGTCAACAAATTTCTCTTCTTCACGAACGCACTTCGTTCCATTGCCAGTGCACATTTCATATACACTCTACCACGGCCATCTCCTCTGTTTTACTGTCCAAACAGCAAAACTCAGCTATTTCTTTTAGTGTTTTATTTCCTAATCTAATTCCCTCAGCATTGCGTGATCCAATTCGACTACATTTCATTAAGCATTGCTTTTGTTGGTGCTCATCTTACATCCTCCGTTCAAGGCAATGTCCACTCCGTTCATGTGTTGTTCCAAGTCATGTGCTGTCTGTGAGAGAATTACAGTGTCATCAGTAAACTTATTTCTGAATACAAATCCTTTCTCCAAAATGTCTTTGGTTTTCTTAACGCTTGCTGACCGTGCAGACTGAATAATATCGGGGGTGGGTTACAACCTTGTCTTACTCCCTTCTCAACCACCGTTCCTCTTCCACGCATGCCGACTGTTGTAATTGTCATCTGGTTTCTGTACGAATTTTTAAATAACCTTTCACCCTAGCTGCTTTCAGAATTTCAAAGAGTGTAATCCAGTCAGCATTGTCAAAAGTTTCCTCTGAGCCTACAGTTGTCATTAACTTACGTTTGGCTTTGTTTAAAGCGTCTTCTAGGGTAAATTGTAGGATCAGTAAACCCCTACTACCTTTCGTATTACTACAGTTCACCGGCACCCAAATTGATCTTCCCTGAGGATGACCTCTCCCAGTTCTTCGATTATCCTGTAAATAACATGATTTATTTAAATGATGGTTCGGTAATATTCGGCACCTGTAGAGCCAATAACCCAACCCAAATAGTAACTTCCAGGTCAGAAGCAATCTTAAAATTTTTTGAGAAGCTAAAGTCGTGAGTGTACGACGTTTGCATAGTTGTGGCACTGAGTACACATTTGATGTACGTATCTAGTTTGTCTCCCATACATTTCAAAGGTCTATTTTATTTCACCAATTGCTTCCATAGCAGAGATTGCTAAGGTGGGCTTGTGCAGTGGCATTCAACTCAGATGTAGCTGGTTCGAAACCTTGTGATAGAAGAAACACTTATCACCAGTATATGGCTGAACACCAAATTTTGTGTCAAATCGTGGCCTGATTTCCACAACTCTGCTTTTGGTGACCAGTTCGCCGGATGGGGACTCAAAGCCCAGCGGACCCAAAAGTTATGCTCTGAGCGTGCAGGCTGCTAGCCGTTTTGTCAACAGAATCACAATTTAAAACACAAATACCTACTCATCACAATCTGCCACGCTAAAGGGATTTGAAATGTCTACATCTCTTAATGCCGTCTCTTACAGATTTGCACTAGGTTAACAGCCAAACGAGTTGGTATTTTATGTATTATATTTCAAATATCCGTTTCATCTGATCACCAATCAACAATAAGATGGAAAATGTATTGACAGCGATTCTTTTCACTGATTCCAGCTGGTGCAGCCTCTCACTTTAGGTCCCAGAGTACAGCCAGTGCCTCTACCGGAACAGGGACAGCAGACAGCAGGCGGGACCGTAGCCACCGTGGTCGGATGGGGAGCTACAGAGGTGAGCCAGCGTCAACTCACAGCAGCAGAAAAACGCAAGTATCAGTGAAAATCCTGTACGTAAGAACAGCACGGAATGAATTTTTATGAGCTGTACTCTTGCAGCGTATCTCAGCGTGCTGCACTAAAGATGATTATATACATAAAAATCATTTACAGTAGTTTCTGTACAAACTGCTCATCAATACAATGACAGATAATGGGCATGGTGATGATTATGGGTTATCAGGCTTTATTTCGACTGTAAACTAACGTAATATGACATGCATGAAGAAAAGGTAAATAGTTAGATCCAGACTCTTGGCCTTGTCATCCTTGTTGAAAATCTGCATGACAGTAACTTTAGTCAGATGGTTAAAAGTGAGATGTAACCCTGGCAGCTAGAAATGTGGCCAGTCACGAGGATCGGATGCCAGTGTAGAAGCAACCGCTACTGGCACAGAATAGTCAGAAACAGAAATGAGCAATCATTGAATAGGCCTTGGAGCACTCTCTTCCTCATTACATGTAAAACCATGGAAAAGGAAGAATTGGTTTCATGGAGGGAAAGAAGAATAGAAGGCCCTGTTCAGGTGAGGAATCTGGTGGAGCCGGAGAAGCCAGCAGATAGAGCGCAGAGCACCTGACGAGTTGGTTGAGTATGAAATTGCCACACCTCGCCAAAGCCATGGAGGCAGTTGATGCCAGAGGCCAGACAACCCTAACGATGGACGACCCCAAAGATAGCCAGGCCAGAAGGGGACAATCGCACAAACAGAGGACCCTGCAGATGGATGTTCTAGGAGCCGGATGACCACAAAATCAAACGACCCTGGGAATGGATGACCTCAGAGATGGACAACCCCATGAATGGAAGTTCCAGTGAAAGGCGCAAGGCGTATGTGAAAATGTGACACGGAGTTAGAAAACGGAACCCCAAAGTTTGAGGAAATAATTTCTGAAGAAGAAATATTCACGACGGTGGAACGATGGAAAAAGAATAAGGAGCACAAAGACTACAACAACAGTCAAGGAAAGAAGACATAATCAGGGAGACCTGGCCAAAAACAGAGGCTCCACTAGGTACAGATCAAAAAAGAAATATCACAGAAAGGCTAGATCCTACAGGAGACTAGGTGCTAATGACACGTCAAGAACTGGAAAAGGTGGTAGTAGTCCCAAACAGGAAAAAGTGGGAGACTCATGGGGTAAGGAGAAGTTTTCCAAGCTTCGCTGAGACCGAGAAATGAGGTATCTCGTCACCAAACTTGAGATGGGACGAGATTCTGAGAAGTAGTGTGATCTTGGCGCCAAGTACTTTGCCTTTAGCAGTACCATCCTCGAAAAGAGGACTTGCTTTGATTGCAACTGGAGGTTGTAAGAGGACGATTCCATTGGTCGGCTAGAGAGAGCAGCCGACTGGTGGTCAAGTCTGTAATTCTGTGATTACCGCCTTCCCAGTGCTGGTAGTGGACAACACCCAGAAGCTAGGCCACCCAAGTAACATGCATGAGTGTACGGTTGCGTTCCGATCAGCGTGTTGGTGAGCATGCCGCAATTTTTACCCTTAATGTTGAACTCGGGATTGTTTCACTAGTAGTACGAGTAGTGTTAAAGACTAAAATGTTCTTTCCGGAATAATAGATAAACAAGTTTTGTGCTTAACAGATTGTAAATAGCTAACGTGTCACTAGTCCGCCAGGCAAATCCTGAACAAGTAACCTCTATACTGACACATTCCACTTCAATGAGATGAAAATTCGGCTAATAGTCCACGGAATATGGAATTAAATGACTTAGGCATTAAGGATGGAGGAATGCTGCCAAGAATTGAAAAGTATAAAATTTTATTCACAGTTCTATGATAATGTCAGTGAATTTGTCGAATTAGGGAGTTCCAAAATGTTATTCGTTTCGATAACCGTTTGTGAAATCGATGCACATTATTTTTCCAGTCTGAATCTTCAGCTGAAACACTGCGTAAGGCTGACATCCCGGTGTGGTCTGACGAGGACTGCCAGGAGGCGTACGCAGGCTACGAGTACCAGGTTCTGGAGGAGGACATCTGCGCCGGGATGCCTGAAGGAGGCAGGGGAGAATGCAGTGTGAGTTACGTTCTTCTTTTTATGTACAAGTCTGCTGAAGTTACTGGCTGTTGTCCATGAAAATAAAATCTTGCGGGTGATAACGTCGCGTCATTGTATACTCCTACTTTCTGAAGAATCTGATTTTTTGACTCTTATGCTAGTACATTCTTCAGAATCTCTATGATGCTGATGATTGGTTTAACACTACAAGACTAAAGAAGACTACTTCAGGAATGCGGAAAGGTCGAGTTTTTGAGGAAATACGAGAGCCATTGAAGCAATTAATTACCCGGGAGATTTTATGTTCGTTTACTTTTATTTCTTTCCAGTTTTTGATTTCCTGTGTATTACTTCGCTTTACAGTTGTACTAACGATAGTAGTTGAGAGCGCCTGTGAAAAATTTGATTGAATGAGAAGTTACATAAGACAATGTTCAATACTAGTTGAGTTTCGTCTTCTTCCGGTATGTTAGATACACTCCTGGAAATGGAAAAAAGAACACATTGACACCGGTGTGTCAGACCAACCATACTTGCTCCGGACACTGCGAGAGGGCTGTACAAGCAATGATCACACGCACGGCACAGCGGACACACCAGGAACCGCGGTGTTGGCCGTCGAATGGCGCTAGCTGCGCAGCATTTGTGCACCGCCGCCGTCAGTGTCAGCCAGTTTGCCGTGGCATACGGAGCTCCATCGCAGTCTTTAACACTGTTAGCATGCCGCGACAGCGTGGACGTGAACCGTACGTGCAGTTGACGGACTTTGAGCGAGGGCGTATAGTGGGCATGCGGGAGGCCGGGTGGACGTACCGCCGAATTGCTCAACACGTGGGGCGTGAGGTCTCCACAGTACATCGATGTTGTCGCCAGTGGTCGGCGGAAGGTGCACGTGCACGTCGACCTGGGACCGGACCGCAGCGACGCACGGATGCACGCCAAGACCGTAGGATCCTACGCAGTGCCGTAGGGGACCGCACCGCCACTTCCTAGCAAATTAGGGACCACTGTTGCTCCTGGGGTATCGGCGAGGACCATTCGCAACCGTCTCCATGAAGCTGGGCTACGGTCCCGCACACCGTTATGCCGTCTTCCGCTCACGCCCCAACATCGTGCAGCCCGCCTCCAGTGGTGTCGCGACAGGCGTGAATGGAGAGACGAATGGAGACGTGTCGTCTTCAGCGATGAGAGTCGCTTCTGCCTTGGTGCCAATGATGGTCGTATGCGTGTTTGGCACCCTGCAGGTGAGCGCCACAATCATTACTGCATACGACCGAGGCACACAGGGCCAACACCCGGCATCATGGTGTGGGGAGCGATCTCCTACACTGGCCGTACACCTCTGGCGATCGTCGAGGGGACACTGAATAGTGCACGGTACATCCAAAGCGTCATCGAACCCATCGTTCTACCATTCCTAGACCGGCAAGGGAACTTGCTGTTCCAACAGGACAATGCACGTCCGCATGTATCCCGTGCCACCCAACGTGCTCTAGAGGGTGTAAGTCAACTACCCTGGCCAGCAAGATTTCCGGATCTGTCCCCCATTGAGCGTGTTTGGGACTGGATGAAGCGTCGTCTCACGCGGTTTGCACGTCCAGCACGAACGCTGGTCCAACTGAGGCGCCAGGTGGAAATGGCATGGCAAGCCGTTCCACAGGACTACATCGAGCATCTCTACGATCGTCTCCATGGGAGAATAGCAGCCTGCATTGCTGCGAAAGGTGGATATACACTGTACTAGTGCCGACATTGTGCATGCTCTGTTGCCTGTGTCTATGTGCCTGTGGTTCTGTCAGTGTGATCATGTGATGTATCTGACCCCAGGAATGTGTCAATAAAGTTTCCCCTTCCTGGGACAATGAATTCACGGTGTTCTTATTTCAATTTCCAGGAGTGTATTTATGTCTGCAGAACCAACTGAATATTTCAAGGATTTTTTTTTTATATTGTGCTCCACAGCTGCAACATGTTTCATATTTATCTACCTGTATCATGCCGTGAAAAACATAATTATTGTTAGCTTGGTACCAGCTTCCGACACTGGTCAAAACTACGTACGCTACCTTCTGTCACTAGTCAAATAATTGGTTATAGCATCTGCCAGGAAGTTTCATATCAGCGCACACTCCGCTGCAGAGTGAAAATCTCATTCTGGAAACATCCCCCAGGCTGTGGCTAAGCCATGTCTCCGCAGTATCCTTTCTTTCACGAGTGCTAGTTCTGCAAGGTTCTCAGAAGAGCTTCTGAAAAGTTTGGAAGGTAGGAGACGGATACTGGCAGAAGTAAAGCTGTGAGTACCGGGCGTGAGTCGTGCTTCGGTATGTCAGTTGGTAGAGCACTTGCCCGCGAAAGGCAAAGGTCCCGAGTTCGAGTCTCGGTCGGGCACACAGTTTTAATCTGGCAGGAAGTTTCATATCAGCGCACACTCCGCTGCAGAGTGAAAATCTCATTCTGGAATTGGTTATAGCGTTTTGCTTTCTCTTGTGTTATGTAAGTTGCTTTAAAATTAAGATAATAGACAAGCCTTGGTATTAATTGCTATTACGGACATCCTATAACATCACTGGTGGTAACCTATTTAACTTGACGTTAGGGTAACTATATGCAATGCATCAGAAAGCAGACTGCGACAATGAATTTTTTTAACCAGTGCCAGAAGATGAACAATTGATATGACTGGTGGAGTAGAAGCGTCAGTAGAGGATACACCAAAAACATATTTTTTTATTTATTTAATGAGACATTCTACCTCTAGCATGCATAGAACAATTACGGAACTAGTGATTTCCGCAATCTGAACAATAATAAAAAATTTCTGGACAGATATTAATTGAGTCAAAATTTATTGATACAATTCAGCAAAATCTGATTGTACAAACAACAATAAACAGGTTCAGATCCAATATTTAAAGAGAGAACTCGTAGTTCCGCAGAATGTGAGACGCTGCATGGGGCTAAGAAGTCCTGTGAAGCATTGCAGCAGCCACTAGCAGCTCCCAAGTCAGCACTCGCGCCTGGGCGCACCCTAGCCCGCGACGCAGCCTATCGCCCCTTCACACACGCGACCGTTCCGCCGGCAGCCCGCACTGTTCCTCCTGTGTAACTCGCGAACACAGGCTGACCACCAGCTCATTCTGCTGACTCTCCTTTCAGCTCTTCCATGGCTCCTATTGAACACCTCAGTCAAACCAAAGATGCCAAAGCCAGAAGAATACCTGTGAGGTAAACCCCTCTGGTCAAAGATATTGGTTTCTCGGAATGCATGTATTACAAGATACATAAGGCGAGCCAGAAAAGTAATGAGACTCACAACACTGCGAGCGACCTGGCAACGCCATGTTTTCCTACTTGTGCAGACCGGTGTATTCATCCCTTCCAGATGCTCAGTCCGAGTTTCAGCTGCTTACAGCCATCGCGTGACTTTTGAGAGCGCCATTAGTAAAGCTGTATTTTTGTTGTTCCCTAGGAACATGGAAAAGTGTAAATTAGCGCAACGTTATGCCATCAGCTTTTGTGTTAAGTTTGGAGAATCTGCGAGTGTAACTTTCGAAAAGTTGAAATAGGCCTTGGGGAACTTTTTATAGAGCACAAGTTTTTCGCTGCCACAAATAAGTTTTGGAAAGCTGAGAACACGTTGCAGATTATCCTCACTCAGGGAGACGAAGTATCTAAAATGAGCATGCACTTGTGAGATCAGACTGACATTTAACAATAACAATGAGGGGTGTCGTGTTAAAAATGGTTCAAATGGCTCTGAGCACTACGGGACTTAACTTATGAGGTCATCAGTCCCCTAGAACTACTTAAACCTAACTAACCTACGGACGTCAAACACATCCATGCCCGAGGCAGGATTGGAACCTGCGACCGTAGCGGTCGCGCGGCTCCAGACTGAAGCGCCCAAAACCGCTCGGCCATTCCGGCCGGCCTGCCGCGTTAAACTTAAACATTTTCATCAAACATCAAATCATGACCGAAAATCCGCACATTCGAAAGCTTTGTGACATAGCGCCGAGAAAGCTCAGAACTGAGGAGGACAATCGATGAAACGTGTGTTGGACCTTCTTGGTGGAAATGGCAATGAACACGAATGGTTCAGTCGTCTGATCACAGGTTATGATTCCTGGATTTCTGAGTACGATCCTGAGACAAAACGGCTAAGTGAGGAGTGGTACACAGACACATCTACTTGACTGAAATAAAGCTCCAATGTGCAGATCAAAGATCGAAACAAAGCTGATTTGCTTCTTTTGAAAGTAGGGGCTTCGTGTATGAGGAACCTCTCCCTCCAGGAAAAACTGTCAGCCAAGTATTTTACAAGAGGTCCTTAAATGGTTTCGGAAAAGGGTGAATCGAGTGATACCGGACACTGCAAACAAGTGGATACTACATCATGGCAACGTTCCATGTCACACGACCACTTCCATCACGGAATTTTTAACCTCAAAAGATATTCCTGTGGTTCCGCTGCAACCGTGCGTAAATGATCTTAGTCCTTGTACATCAATTAAAAAATGTCTTAAAGTGATGTCATTTTGGGATTTTGGAAAACATTCAAAGCACGTTAAGATTCGTACGAGTTAAAGCCTTTCAGCGCTCCGCAGTGTGTAGCTGCCGAAGGGAATTACTTTGAAGTGGACAATATCGTTTTCTGAAGAAGAAAAAGTTTGGTAGAAAAACAGTCTGTCTCATTGCTTTTCTCACACCTCTCGTACACCGAAAGTAGTACCATCGTAACAAATACTTTGACTCCAGCTGATAATTTTCATATACAAGCACGTATTTCATCAGTCGCGTAGTCAATATACTTACTCTCACCATAATCATCCATACAAAACGGATAATCTCATTAGACGCCATTTCTACGAAAACTGTACAAAGATGGCTGTAAATGTAAAGAGGGTACAGTATCAGAGCAACCCTTGGGGATTTCTCATTGACTCCCAACCTTGTAGTACGTGTACCGTTCGGTATACATTCTTTTCCAAATAGCTAGGTGAATAAAAGACGTTTTATGATTGACATAAGAGAAATATTGTAAATATACTGTTGTCACAATTGTGCAGAGACGATTAATGTACCGGAATGAACAGAAGTCATAAAATTGTCCAGTTCAGTTCCGGAGTCCTAGTTCTAGCAAAGTGTCTTCTTGACGTGTACCTGTAAATGTGCTGGTAAAGCCGTAGTACTTTCCCTCCCACGTTAATGTCTCTCGATTCTTTTAGCTCACCCCATACTCTGCCACTTGCTCTGAACAAGGGTGCGCATTCGCACTTCACGTGTTCACCAGTGACGCGTTCCTAGTCAGGACGTTAGCGTGGGCTAAACAGCAAGGTATTTGGCGTAAGTTTCAAGTATTCGGTCTTACATCCGGAATTTTTAGAAAGGTATACTAATTTCTCACTAATTATTTACATATTAACAAAGAACTCATGTATGAATGACCACTTTTGGCCGATTTCGGCTCTAAACTATTTCGGGAGTATGTATACACCAACAGTCATTTTTTCCTCATTTACGCAAATGTATCAGAAGTAGCAGTCGACATTTGTCTTAAAAGACAGATCACCTAATCATTATGATCTGATGAATCATTTGTGCTCGTCAGAAATTAAGGTAGCCATTATCGTGCGATAAGTAAGCGCAACATAGTATGTAATAACAGGAATCTGTTCACAGTGCGAGTTAACGCAGCTCGCTTTACTAAAACGCGTCGATACTGACACAGAAGCCTCTAAAATGGATCAAGTGCAAATGCTGCAAATGATACCCGATTAAAGATTACTGTTGAAGTCTTAAACTGTTCCATGATCTTAACTATTGCCTTCCATGAAACAGCGTCAGATACCTCGCTATTAAATATCTACCACAGTAACCCTACATCTGTTGTTTTTCATTTCCTTGTGATTACGTTTCTAGGCAATTCATAAGGCTTCCTTTCGTATCGTATATTCTTCATTCTGGTAGTTGCTTCTTACAGTCATAGACTGCTTTATTCCTTTAGTTACCCATTCTTTTCAAAGACATAATTGTTCCCATATATATCATATTCGCTAGTATTAATTGTTTGCTCCTTATGTGTTTAAAGCTTCTCATAACAGGAGCAGTGAACACAGGATGCGGAAGCCTGTTGGAGGAGCGACGGTAGCATGGCACGGACAGGAAATGTTTACAGTTTACGTTACACTGTAATTGATCTCGCATTTTCACATTTTAAGTTAATGGAAACAGCAGCGCTCCACTTTAACGTCTCCGCCACTCGTCGCTTCCGAGCGTCAATCGTGGCTATAAAAGACAAATACCACGGGTCACGAAGCAACGTTCCGTGTCGCCGCACGCCTTTCCTGTGTGTATTGCACGCCAGCTACGGGCAGTTCTTTTACTTAGCCCATCTGCATGCACTTTTCAGAATTTCAGTGATATTTTGCTCCATTCCTTTTGCTGCGGCTTATTCTTCATCTTTATTAAATTTTGATCCAACCATTTATGAACAACGGTAACCAAGAGCTGTGGCATCCATCCCTACACATTTGTGTTACTCTTATAGTCTTCCTCTATTTAATCACCTTTCCTACGTCTTCTCTTCTTGCGGTTTACAAAATTTACGTCTCTTGAAACTTTTAAAATGAATCACAAAATTTCTTACCCTTTCTCCTACGCAGTTCCCTAACTTAATTCTTTTCCCTTATTCCAATATCACCATCGTAGTTTCAATTACTGTACAACGTTCACCTCATTTAGCATATTTGTTCCTACCACTAAATTTCAACACTTCATCAAATTTAACTAAACCTGTACAATCTTCGCTGTAGGTAATTTCTTTATATTCTATATCAGTGGGTGCTGGAAACTCAGTCGCACCTTCCATTATTTAATCGTATTGATTCCATTACTCATTGATCAAATGCACTTACTGTTTACGATTACCTTGTTGCCCTCCAGTCAGAAGTGTTTACTTGTTAAATTTATTTTTTCAACTTCTTTCTCAGATGCGTTCTAAAATTATTATTTGTGATGGCTACATACGGATTAAATTGTCCACTCTCAAACCATAGGTTTTGTTGTAAATGTTAACGTACATTCCACACATACAATAGCCAAAACTGGTATTTTTACACGTGTAGAATAGTAACGCTTATACAGGGTCCAGTAGCTTCACAGAGACAAGTAATGAAAGGACCCTCCAAAAGTATGTGGTATTACTTCCTGCACGTTTCATTGAGCCCTATCAATTCTACAAGATATTTCGCGTTCAGTATATTTACTTTTCCTAGAAATTATAACTGCCATTAGTAGATATTTAAGAAATGAAGATTTATTTGCGAGATGTTAGCAAGTTTACTGCAAATATTGTCACATAAAGCTTTAAAATTACTCCAGATACGCTGCGTTGCTTATAGTGTGGCCTTTGAACTATAACAATGCCTGTTTTATGACTTGATGCATTGTTAAACGAATGCAGCTTTATATGACTCATAAAGAATTAACAGCTGGTAATGCTACTGCAGAGAACGACAAATAAATGAAGCAGAAATTGTTGACAGAACTGCACGACGAGCTGCAGTCGCAATCAGACCGAGGAGGTTGAAAATCGCGGTCCTCCCTCCCGATCAGTTTTCCTTGATATCCCAAAACTCTTCAGACATTGCTTGGAGATATATCGCGACTTATGTTTTTAAAGCACAACTTCCAGCAATATCGACGTCAAGTAATAATAAAAATAAAACCTACATTTTTCTTCTAGTGGTAAAAGAGTTTTAGTTCAATAAATAAATAAATAAACTCAATAACATTTGTCATCAGCCAGGTAATAGTGTTTGTAAAATGTTCCTCATTAATTAGAAGTATCTTGAAAGATAACGAAAATTACAAACTTACCTGAATGTTCTGATTGATCTGCATGTGAGCGACCTTAAAGCGCTGAAAAGGATGCTTCGAATCATATCAAATGTAGCATTACACTTTTTGCATTTTTGATTACCCAGTTCTCTTTTTCCCTTTTTCAGGGAGATGGAGGTGGACCGCTGTTAGTGAACGGCACTCAGATCGGTATAGTGTCGTGGTCCAGGAAGCCTTGCGTTACAAAGGGATCTCCTGGGGTGTACGTCGAAGTTTCGTTCTACGTCGACTGGATCAAAGAGACGACTGGCAGATCTTAAAGAATTCTCACCACTGAAAAAACAGGCATACTCTTTAGTGTGATTAACATGTGATATCGGCACATATGTAATTTCCGGATTTCTTTATGGGATTACAAAATATGAGCTACATACTATGAAATTGGTAGTAGTTTCTCCTGCAAGTTTATGAAACTGCGATCAGCCTCTGCACCTTGTGAACATTAAATCGTTTCAAATGTCCGATCCAAAAACATTTACAAAAAAACGGTATTAGATTGCTGGGTACGTAATCTGAAGTTGAGTAGTGTGTAACACTTGAAAGGAACAACTATCTCTCTGTCTGTCTGTCTGTCTCTCTCTCTCTCTCTCTCTCTCTCTCTCTCTCTCTGTCTCTCTCTCTCTCTATCCATTCATCATTCATCGTTAAGTAAAGGGTGTATGTGAAAATTGGCTGCATATGTACGGTGTAAGAGCTTTTCGTTCTCTAACTTCTTATCATGACAATTAAGGTCGTCTTCGCTTCCATAGGGATTGGTGTCTGGGTCCGACGAGAAACTTGTGTTAATTTTTCAAGGAAGTTTATAACACTTACCGTACAATATGTTTGAATGTTACTTTCACCATATTCAACAATTTGCATATTTTTGCTTTCAGAACTTCATTGCAAACGCAATAAAGCTCATACATCAATTACTGTTTCATGACAGCATCTACAGATGATGTTAGACTAATTATATGAACACAATGGTGCTGAGAATGGTACGTCATCACTTGTCAAATGTGTGTTATTTTTAGCCCAACAAGGTTCGCGACTACGTGATCCAATTATAAAATGCTTAATGGTTGGTGTAGCACCTTTAAGTATTTGATAATGGGATAACGTAGTCGCGAAACATTATGTGCTAAAAATATGACACATTTGACAACTGGTGGTGTAGAATTCTCAGCACTGATTCATGAGACAGTTGTATGGAGGCCTCACAACAGATAATATGGACACGTAGGTAACGCCTTAGAAATTTCAGATATTTGTCTTGTGAACACGTGATGCTTTCATGAGTATGAACTGTTGGTTAAGAGAAGGAGTGCAAAATATTTTTTGTCCTGGATGTGTAATACAGAATATCACTGTATGTTAAAACACTACAGTCTGAAGAACTAATGAAATCTGAGATGTTAACTGTTAATGACACAAGCTGTACATAACAAACGTACTGCTTCTTCCAACGTAAATGTCGTGTAATGTATATGGCAGTGAAATGTCAGTTTTTTGTTTATCCGCAGATCATTTTAAAAATTATATATCTCACATCAGCACAACAACAGGGTACACAGAAGCAAAAGGTGGACAATATTTGTTCTTATTTGCATAATAAACATAGCAACAATGAGACATAACTTAAATCATCGCGTGTGTGTGTGTGTGTGTGTGTGTGTGTGTGTGTGTGTGTGTGTGTGTGTCTAGTTTCATAAGGATTTACACAGTGTGTACAATGCTGTTTTGTATATACGTATTCTTATATACTTATTTGCAAATAAATTAGTTTATAATGCCAAAACTCGAATTACACTAAAATCAGTCTAACACTCGGCAGCGGTACATGCTGTTTTCGCAACTTTCTTGCATATTTAAACTCCCTGATGGGTCAGGAAACGGACCCCAAATGCTGCCTTTATAACGGTCGTTGCTGTTACCCACCAAGCTACTTTATTCTTTGATGGTTTTTAGTTTTGGAAGTTACGTTCATCATACCTATCTTTGGGTCAGAATTTCAATTTTACTTCACCTATTTTCGTTGCACTAGCCTAATATAGGATACTCTTCACATTATTGATTGAACAATTTGTCCTTGGCATACGTCGTATTGTGAATTATGTCCCACAAATGATTCACTAATTGATCCCAAACCAGTTCTTTGATGTCTGTTGTAGGTAAAATACATTAGAGTATGGCTAAAATTAATGTTACGTGAAATGCATATTTGATCATCGGCCGATTTATTGAAAACTGAGCATCAACCTTTCCGGTCTTAGACCATCATCAAAGGATATCTATTCAAAGGTACAAACATTGAAATACGTTAAGAAATTATAAACAGGTACAAAACGTATGTGAATAGTTACAAAGTTAAGAACAGTTCAAGTAAGTACATTCCCCATGTTATTTTTTACAGTGGATACGTCACAGGTGTTGTAATATCTAATATAGTCCAGTTCTACAGAGGACAGACAGGGTGTTCTGAGTAGGGATATCAGTTAACAGAACAGCCCCCTAATGAGAAGGCTAGAGAAGTAAGTACTGATGTGGTAAAAACACTGAAGAGTTACTCAAAGACTTTCACTAAACCTTCCCATCATATGATACAAATATATCGGTCATGAGTTAAGTGCTGATTTCAGGAGACTATATCATCTGTGGCGAACTTCTTTGCTAGTTTCTCACGTAAATAGAAAGTGAAAAACGAAAAGTTTCAGTTACAATTACAGAAAAACACCTCTCCCACAGCAAGAAGGTACAAACCTGGGCAAAATCTAGATGCTAAACAGTAGCATAATTATTGGATAATAATCCATGAAGTTTGTATAAAGAAACATCTGCCACAACATAAACTTAACATATGTGGTGTGCATAATATAAAATTGGTTAAGAAACATAGTTCATAAAAATGAGTGCAAGTTGTCAGTCTCTGGTTTACAACAGTAGTGAAGTATAAGCTTCTTCTTGCTACTGTAATATGTGTCAGTAAAAGTTAATGATGTCTTAATTATTTTATGATCCTCTCTCTTATTATATGTATGCGTTTTACTTTTATGATTATATAAGTCTCTGGAGTACAACAATAGTGTGGTATCAGCCTCTTGTTTTAACAGTAATACATACATATCAGAAAAAGTTGGGTTTGTATCGTAAATCTGATTACTTTTATTCAGAAATAGCAAGATTTATGTTATGGTACATAGTCTGAACGTTAATATGTCATTAGAAGTGGAAGTTTGCAACGTTTTGCAATAATTATGTAACTGCTCTTCTGTTATTTTACATTAATTATGTCATCTATTTAATACTCTTAAAAATTTTCATGTGTATTATTCAGACTAATGAACAATTATCTGCAGTTTCACATATGTTAGACAGATACATGCCAGTAACATGTACGCAATACGAGTCGGAAGAAAAAAATCGACCATCCTACAGTTGTGGGATATGCTGCGGTATCTGTCTAGGCAACATGCTAAAAATATAAATACGACGCAGTCATTTCGGTGACGTTAATTTTATTTTCTTTGATTGCGGAACTTCACGGACTTTGGCGCCAGATGATCTAAAATAAATATGATGAGGAAAATAACAAACGCTTTCCGATAGGCTTCTGGATATTTACGACTGTAGATAACATGAATGTCTCATATTTATGAAGATGTGTGTGTGTGTGTGTGTGTGTGTGTGTGTGTGTGTGTGTGTGTGAGTGTGTCCAAATATAGTTCACGGAGAAAAATCCTGTTGTAGTATTTTAGTGATCCTACGACACTTGAAACCTAGAGGTAAGAACAGAAGTACAGGTACTACATAGTTATTTACAAGACCCATTCTCTTTCACACCACAAGATAAAAATCCATAAACTGATAAGGAGTGATTTATAATCTTATTTAGTAACACGTCTGACAACGTTCCAAACGGTTGTAAGGAGTCTCGACATTAACTTTTCTTTTGACGAATACGTTCATAATGCAAAATGGTATAATTTCCGTGACAGAATATGATGGCAGCATGAGTAAAAGTTTTTACTGCGCTTCAGGCAAGTTCATTTTATAAATAAAATGAACCAACAGCGATGCTATTACAACACTCAGCATTTTCGAGTTTGAAAACAACTAGTGATTATTAACCAACTGTGGATAATTGCTTTAAGTCCGTTATTCGCGAGGAAACGGTGAACTTGTCCAGCCTTACTTAACTTCGTCTGTCACTCAATGGATTGTACCGAAAAGAGCCCTGGTGGGAGAGAGGTCCACACTTTTTCTCTATGAATATCAGAACGACACCTTTTCAAAGAACGGTGCATGATTAACAAACACTGTGGCTGTGTTATTTCCATATTGAGCTATTTTATCAACTTAGTCATGTGTAATAATGCTGTTCACTTGTGGTTTGAAAAATAATTATTATATCTTAAAGTGACAGTACCAAAGGATGCTTTATCAAAAATAATTAACAAGTGGAGGATCTAGTTAAGTGAATATCACGTATTTTACACAGCTTAAACGATGACTGTATAACCGGAAAAACAACTGAAGCATTTCATGTCTTTTTTGTGTAAACTACAGTATAATTTAATTATTAATTTATTTCAGTAATTTTTTTCTGTTCAGAGTCTCATCTTCTGGTGACTCATATTACAATGAATATCAAGTGTCTTAAGCTGAGACGGATCAAGCTAAGGTACTCAACACGCAAACACCTGCTGTTTTTATTGTGGTAGATTCTAGCAGCCAGTTGATAATCCCTTCGACCAAAATTAGTCGCTGATATATGGTGTCTATGATGTCGGTTTTTGAAATAACATAATGCCAATTTTGTCGGTTGTTATATTGACGTAGCATTTCCTCACTTGAATGTTGTTCTGATTGAAAGACGTATGTTATTCCTTAGTAACACTTCGATTTCTTAATTTTATTTCTTTATGTAGGCAGTCCTGATCAGCATCCCCATAAATTAAAGGAAGACATCAATGCGATAATCGATTCGTTAGCAGAAAGTGTTAAGACTTGGGGTCTGATAACGGATGTGGAAACTTTCGGAATTTAAGAGTACATTTCTCCAAGAGTTTTGGTCTATCCAGAAGCAGGCCAGTATGTGTCGAGAATCTGTCATCGCTAGAACGCCCGATCATGGAGAAATAATAATAGGCTTATGCGAATTACTGCAGAAGAAGTAACAATGACGAAAATATGAAGCATTGTTCGCACGAAGAGCAGTTCCAAAACCAGAACTACGAAAGGATTGAAGTCAGTATGAAGAAAGTGGAAGAATAAAAGAAATAGTCGATAGCGGAAGAGACGAGCTAGAAGTACATCGAGTAGAATCACAGGGTAGAAGTAGTGGAACTGAGAGGGTTTGAGATCAGCAAGCTGAATTAGAGGAGTAAATGCCAATTTTGGAGCATGTTGCCGTAGAAGACGTCAACTAAGAATGCATCCTGGGGCGGGCAGCGATTGATGGTTAAGACAATATAGAATTCAATCTGAAACTCTATGAAATGCGACAAGGCGGAATCACAGAATAGAAGAGAGTTAATGAAAAGAAGCATAGCACAGAGACGCATGCATGTTCAGAGATTATACTGTTTGCGCAATATGTTCACCAGCTCGAGAACTGGCCTGCTGAAGAATAGGTGACTACTGATGGAGAAACTAATTCTCACCAGACCATGAAGCTAACAGAGAGCTATGACAGTTTCGATAACTGTCTTGTGACAGCACTCGTCGATATCTGCAGAAGCTAATCACTTAGTAAAAAAGAAGACGAAGTATGTGACATTATAGAAACTTATAAGCACTACAGTATTTTTTCAAACGTTTCATATGAATTACGGCATTTGTAACAAGCTGAAAGCAGTAGAGATGAAAAGTTTATTTATCTCGATAAAGAAATAAACCAAACTGATTTTAGCACGAGTAAGTTTTTGAAGCAGAGGCGGGTGGTGTAAGAAGAATTAGTAAATCATCGGTCATCACTACTTAAAAGAACACCTATGCAGATTTATAAGAGGAATAAATCTTACACTATTACTGAGAACTGTGACCAGATACAGTAGAGGAAGCAGCAGTAGAAAATGTAGACACCAGGCAACAGGAAGAAGTGGGGTAAGACGGCCAACTGAAGAACAGGAAGAAAGCTCCATATAACATGTTCAGTGTACAGACGAGATGGATGACATGGAAAGACCTGGCAGTCGAAAAGGATCTCTTGTGGGAACATAAATAAAACTGATAGTAGGAAAATAGAATATCAATAATCATTCCCATTGCAATATAAGGACATGAGCTGCTTGTACTTTTGGACGTAGGAGTGCAAATAAGTGCTATTTTGAATGCATTTTTCAACCAAATTAAGTACAAAACTGGGATGGAGGTAAAGTCCATAAAGGACATTGATGTGATAGGTGCTATGGGTAAGAGTAGTAAGGCCATAATATTTCAAGTGTTTTGACTGTAATACCAAAGAGAGATTTTTAGTTAGATATTTCTTGTAGTTCCAGAATAAGTGCAGGGATTATTTTAGGAATTCATAATATGACAGGGAGTTGTAATAGACTTTGATGGAAAATTTGTCTTATGTCACACAGAACGGAAATTATTGAAAATTCCATTAGAAGTAGCAGGTGTTATGGAAGATACCCAGTTAAATAATTGGAATATAAAAGAGTGAATTTACATTCATGATCTAAGTGTAAATAATATTCTAAAAGGAGAAGGGAAGGAATCAGATTTACAACAAGTGGTAGATCAGACTGCGAGTTTGTCAATAACACAAAAGGAAAATTGTTACAGGTATCAGACAATAACAAGTAAGTGTTTCGAATAGACTAGGGAAGGTGATAGTGTGTGAACACCACTGGGAAGTTGTCAAGCATGAACCATTCTTCAAACCACCACACGAATGTCTGTTTGAAAGGAAGAGTGTCATGCAAAAAGAAATAGATCATATGCTCGAGTGAGGGGGATAGAGAAAGATACGCCCAGAGTGCAAGGAAGTGTAGGATGATGAGGTTATACTGAGAGATATAAAGCGTGTACAGCATGCAACTGACACAAACTAAGGGGTTTGACGTCTGTTAGTGTAAAGCAGACTTACTTAATCTTTATGTAAGATCATGAATCTGCAAAAGTTTATACAGTAAGGATTCTAGTTAGACAGTACAATGATAAAAACATTGTTTCTAATAAAGCAAAAAGTGTGTGGTCAGTTTAACTACAAAATATGTATTTCAACATGAGTTGTGTGAACAGATATTGCAGATTTAAGAGCGTGTAAACAGCAAGGGAAACACAATAATATTCTATTTGTTGTAGGAGTGGTGAAGTTTTGTAATTGTAATTTGGTTTGCATATGAGAAGACTGTCGACTGGTTTCATGAATAAGTTAAAATGTTCTTTCGCATTAGATTCGAACCAGCGGTCTATGGGCATCGTGCTATAACCTCTGTACCTTTGTAACAACTGAGCTTCTGAATAATTGAGCTGCAGTTTAAAAAAAACGACTGTTTTACTGGGAATTTATTTTCTCTGAATGACGCTATGCATTGTTGTAATATTAGGAGTCCATACCACGGAAATAAGTTAGTGTTAACTTCACACTGCAATGCATTTTTAGTTAGGTTAGTGAACTCTTGCGACGACGTGGTGGCAATTTGCCTTTACAGTGCAACCACATTTTACGCACCTTCTCATTCTCTGGTCACTCAAAGCAACATTTCATGAGTTTTTGTAGATGTATTTGTAGAGTGACGTACTAAATATCACTAACTTCCGAAACAAGACATCACTGTGAATTAGTATTTCAACAGTTGGAGCAGCAGCTAGCTAGTGACGTCACAGCTATCACAAGATTCCAATGGAACATTTCAGCGGGCGTTCAAATTATTCGAGTTTCATTGCCATTTTTATAAAAGAAATACTGAAATTCAAGAGGAAGCCAAGCATATTAGGAGCATAAAATTATTATTTAAGACAGTTTCCAGAAAACAGACTAATACCCTATTATGACATCATACACATTGTTACTGATACGCATACGTTAAATAAAACTTTTAAAAGACAGACAGATCGTCCAGAGAATATGGACAATTCATTACAGAAATTTCCTGGTGTAAAGTACTGTATTTATCGAGCCCACGGTAGCATACTTGCAAGTACCCTTAGAGGCAGAATCATGGAAGTGTGCAGCATTTCTGTTTGCTGGTAGACGTTATTAATACGCTGTGGTCCCTTTTCGACTGAATACTTTCGTTTCTTCGTTCATACATGTATTAGATAAGATCTTAGGTAGCAAAAGCAGTTCAAGATATTGTTACACATAGATGAGCTAATGACTGCTACAAAAACTGGGCAAGACCATTTGACATTTCTCGAGACGGCGTTAGAAGCTCTAAATAGTGAAGGTATGACCCTGAGGTTTTGTCAAGACAAAAAAAAATTGGGACATTATCACGGGATAATAAATATAGAACGTCCGCAGAAAGATCAGAGAAATTCAAAATTGTTCATTGCTGTAAACCGAAAAGCAATATAAGTCATTTATTCAGTGATGCTCGTTTTATCGCAAATATGTGGATGAGCAGTTATTTAACAGTCTACATTTAAACAACTTATTGAAGAAAAAGAGTACATTTGTGTGCACTAACGATTGCAATGTTCTGTTAAATGACTTGAGGAAAGCTTAGTCAAGAACATTAAATTGTGGCACCCTAAGTCAAATGAGCCTTTTCATGTGGCTACAGCAGTTGGCATCCTCCGCCAATCAGTAAATATTTGCCGAATCTGCATGATACAACTGCCCCAGATTCGTGTTTGGAGCTGTAGAACTAAAGATGGAGACCGAGGAAATTTCGAAACGTATATTGCATCTCACAACCTAGTAATCGCTCTATGTGCTGTGATTGGTTAAAATTCTCATACTTATTCTATTCAGGTCGCGCAGTAAGTGGAAAGAAATATTGAAAATCTGTAACAAAGTCACGCCGATGACGCCTTAGTGCCACGTGGCAATGTTTCTCGTTTCCACGAAAGGCTGAAAAATAAAACTCTTAATACATTGTTAGTTAGCATAAATACGTGAACTGTCATGGCAAGAAAACGTTGAACAGATTTTATCTAAGAATTAACTTAAGGTGTTATAATTTATATAGAGCTCAATGTCTAAATGACGAGACCAAGATGGAAAACGACAAAAGTGAACAATGAAGCACCTCCTAGCTGTCATCAAAAAAAGCTAAAGGCCATGCC
This sequence comes from Schistocerca gregaria, assembly GCF_023897955.1. Taxonomy (NCBI): domain Eukaryota; kingdom Metazoa; phylum Arthropoda; class Insecta; order Orthoptera; family Acrididae; genus Schistocerca; species Schistocerca gregaria. The sequence goes on along the minus strand of NC_064923.1, from coordinate 310,977,286 downwards.
TTACTTTACTTGTACACAATTTAAATGTTAACATATCGATTCTTTGATCTGGGATCATTACATAAAATTTTACAAAAACAAAATAATTCTTAGAAATGGCTATTACACTAATGCTGGTTCAGATTATGGATTAGGGGTACCGATTTTTCAAGAAATAGAGTCGTAAGAAGAAGACACCCATAGGCAAATTACTTTTGCAAGCCACATCCTAACTAACTATGAGAGATATTACATGGTATCAGGAAAGGAGTCTCTTTCCATAATATGGGACTACCTCAAGTTTAACAGATTCATATGGAGAAGCAAAATGATCATTCCCAGTGATCATATGACCCTGACGTCCCTGAAGGACTGCAGGTTGCTATGTAATAGGGTAGCCCAATGGGTCTTGTTTTTGCAGCGATTCAACATGGAAATTAGGTGCGGCAAGGGTAATGAATATGCAGTATGAGATGCCGTACCGAGTTTGCCAAGAGAACAGTGAAACTACCGAAAAAATAAAATATAATTCAATTATTTCAAGGCACTAAAGTGTAAACATAAAATATGAGAAATGTGTCGTAAGATGAGGCTTTAAAATGATGAAGTATTCTAATCTCTCAAGATCAAATTGGATGATGCAGATGCTGGAAATATAAAAGCTTCATATGTAAAATAGAAACAGCTATTGTATTTAAAAGATTTGCGTAGTTCAGGTGCCTGAAGTATGTGTTGGTGTTTGCAGCACATAGAAGAAATTACATGTTATTTCCACTTAGCCTGCACATATTGCGGGACAAGGAAATTTGCTGAAAATATGTTTGAGTGTGTGACATTTAATAATGTGATTCAAAGGGTCGTGCAAAGAACAAAAGCATGTAGTTTGTGCCAGAGCGCAGAAGTATCTCACATCACCAATCGAGAACCATTGCAATCCATAAACCAAGAAAAAGTACTGGAGATTGCGGCTTTAGACATTTTCCGTCCTTTACCAAAAACAAAGGGTGGTTTTGTGAATATTTCAGTTGCGGTAGAATTATTCTCTAAATATATTAAAGTATACCGTATAACAAAAGCAACATCAAAGTCAGTGCGTGAAAAGATGGTTAGAGACTATTCCAGGGACGCAGAGAGACTGAAGACAATACTGTCGGACGATGTTGTTCAGTTTTGTCCCAGGAGAAGCGACGAAAAAGCTGAAAAGCAGGTGGAAGTGTTCCACATCTGTGCAAACCATCTTTCGAGTGAAATTGGGGAAGTTTGTAAATGATTTTGAAGAAATCCCGAATTCTTTGATGAATGGGAGCTCTGGGTTCATAACAGAAGAGATCCTAAAACAAAAATAATCCAAGAGTTCAGTAGAGGAGCAATTACAGTTTCCTCTATAGGCTGAGGCTGACAGCGTGAGAATTCGGACACCAAATTTTTGAAAGGCGATCTCATACTCATGAAAACACATGGGACGTCGAGTGAGATAAACAACGAAATCAGAAAATTAAAATTAATTTTCGATAGACCATTTAATATAGCACACATTCCAAAAATAAATTCTTCGGTGTTATAAATACAGCTGACTTGAAGAAGTATGAACCTATGTTTCAAACAAACCCAAGTACTGAGAAAATAATTCTATGTGTAACTGAATACTGAGATTTAACAGGAAAGAGGGATAATACACACTGAAGCGCTAAAAAAACTGGTATGGGCATGCATATTCAAATACAGAGATATGTAACCAGGCAAAATACCGCACTGCGTTCGGCAACACCTATACAAGACAACAAGTGTCTGGCGCACTTTCTAAATCGGTTACCGCTGCTACAACGGCAGGTTGTCAAGGTTTAAGTGAGTTTGAAGGTGGTTTTATAGTCGGCGCACGAACGATGAGACACAGCATCTATGAGGTAGCTACGAAGTGGGGATTTTCCCGTAAAACCATTTCACGAGTATACCGTGGATATCAGGAATCTGGTAAAACATCAAATCTCCGACATCGCTGGGGCGTTCAATAACGATACCAACGACGACTGATGAGAATCCATCAACGTGACAGAAGTGCAACCCTTCCGCAAATTGCTGCAGATTTAAATGCTGGGTCATCAACAATTGTCAGAGCGCGAACCATTCAACGATATATTATCCATATTGGTTTTCGTAGCTAGAGGCTCGCTCGTGACCCTTGATGACTGCACGACACAAAGTTTTCCGCCTCGCTTGGATACGTCAACATTGACGTTAGACTGTTGATAACTGGAAACATGTCGCCTGGTCGGACGAGTTTCGTTTCAAACTGTACCGAGCGGATGGACTTGTACAGGTATGGAGACCAACCTTATGAATCCATGGACCCTGTATGTCACCAGCGGACTGGATAACCTGGTGCAAGCTCTGTAATGGTATGAGGTATGTGCAAATGGAGTGGTATGGGACCCCTGATACCTCTAGATACGACTCCGACACGGGCCACATACGTAAGCATCCTTTCTGATAACCTGCATCCTTTCATGTCCATTGTGCATTCCGACGGACTTGGGCAATTCCAGCAGGACGATGTGACACCCAACAAGTCCAGAATTAGACTCCTCTGAGTTTAAACACTTCCGCTAGCTACCAGAATCCCCAGACATGAACATTATTTAGTATATATGGAATGCCTTGTAACGTGTTGCTCAGGAGAGATCTCCGCCCATTCGAACTCTTAGGGATTTATGAACGCCCCTGCAGGATTCATGGTGTCAATTCCCTCCAGCACTACTTTAGACATTCGTCGAGTCCATGCTACTTCATGTCGCTGCACTTCTGCGTGGTCATGGGAGCCCTAAGGCCTTCATATACCTGGGCATTGAGTCAAACAGAGCTTGGATGGCGTCTACTGTTACAACTCCACTTGCAGATACAACACGATACCACAGTTCATCAAGAGTAGTGACATTTTCTGTACCCAGAAAGGCCCGTACAGCACCTGCAATATGAGGTCGTGCATTATCCTGCTGAAATGTAGGGTTTCGCAGGGTCTTAAAACATCTGAAATGTAACGTACACTGTTCAAAGTGCCGTCAAAGCGAACAAGAGGTGACCGAGACGTGTAACCAATGGCACCCCACATCATCACGCCGGGTGATACGCCAGTATGACGATGACGAATACACGCTTCCAATGTGCGTTCACCGCGATATCGCCAAACACGGATGCGAACATCATGATGCTGAAAACAGAACCTGGATGCATCCGAAAAAATGACGTTTTGCCATTCGTGCACCCATCTTCCTCATTGAGTACACCATGGCAGGTACTCTTGTTTGTGATGCAGCGACAAGGGTAGCCGCAGAATAAACCATCTGATTAGCTGTGCAGATTGGGGACAAAATTCGACAGTATAAAGGGCATTATCAATTTAGGAAAACGCGTTAGGGCCATTGATAAAAAGTTTACTGAATATTTTGTAGCTAAAAAAGGCAAGAAAGATTTGTATCGTTAAGTGAAGAAATAAGTACAGGCTCTAATGGAAGAATAACCGAGTAAGTTACAGGGCAGTGACACACGCGAGACGGGGAGGTACCTAAAGATTTTTTCGCAGTCGCGTAACTGTCGGTAACAGCTAAAGACAGGCTCACACACCAACCATAGAGACAGTGCAAGGTAGTAGAGTCAGTAAGCCTTCGACCAAAAAAAAAAAAAAATTTCTCACGTAATACAATCGTTCCAGTTTTCATTTTCCTTCTTGTACTTATTGCATATTACCCGTCTTTCCCTGCAAATTATCCCCATGTTTCTCAGAACTTCAAACATCTTGCACCATTTTATATTGTCGAACGCTATTTCCAGCTCGACAAATCCTATGAACGTATCTTGATAACTCTTCAGTCTTGTTACATTATCAACCGCAACATCAGGAATGCCTCTCTGGTGCCTTTCCTCAATGCAAATTTATTGTCAGCGAGCAGATCCTCAATTTTCATTTCCTTTTCTTAATTTTACTACTCTTGATTTTTTTGTATGTTGAGTCAGTCCTTTGACAATCATTTCTTTTTTGATTTCTTAAAATTGTTGTGCATCCATTTTTCCTTGGCTTCCCTACACTTCCTATTTATTCCCCTCCTAACTGATTTATGTTTTTGTATTTATGAATTTCCCTAAACATTATTGTTCTTCTTCATTTCTTCTATTAGTTGAAGTATTTCTTCTGTTACCCAAGGTGTCGTCACAGTCACCTTTCCAAACCCATGTTTTTCTTTCCACCTTTCGTGATTGTCTTTCTTAGAGATATCCATCCTCTTCAATTGAACTGCCTATTGAGTTGTCCGTCAACGCAGTAATTAAAAAACTTAAAGTGTTTCTCTTTATCCCTTGGAATTTCTGTACCCCACTTCTTTGCACATTGATTCTTCCTGACTAATCCCTTAAATTTCAACCTACTCTTCACCATTACTGAATTGTGTGAGTCTGGGTATGCCTTACAATCAAATATCTGATTTCGGAATCTCTGTCTGATCTTTTCCAAGTATACAACCTGTCGTGGTTCTTCAACAGAGTATTCGCAGATGATACGTGAAATTTATTGTGGAACTCAATTAGTATTTCTCCTCTTTCATTCCTTCTATCGATCCCATGACCTCCCATAAACCTTTCTTTCACATCCCCACCCACAACCGTGTTCCACTTACACATGACTTAGATTTTTAGCTTGCTTTACATACTGAATTATCCGTCCAACATCCTTAAAGGCTTTTCTTTCTCTTCATCCTCTGTTTGCTTCGTCGAAATGTACACCTGAACTATTGTTGGCGCTGTTGGCTGCTGGCAATTCTCATGAGCACAACTGTATCGCTAAACTGTTCACGGCAACTCACGCTCTGCTCTACTTTCGTATTCATAACTAATCCTATGCCCGTCACACAGTTTTCTACTGCTGTTGATGTTCCTCTATATTCGTCTAACCGGAAATCCTTGTCTTCTTTCTGTGGTGCCACCGCCAGACACCACAGTTGCTAGGTGTTAGCCTTTAAATCGGCCGCGGTCCGGTAGTATACGTCAGACCCGCGTGTCGCCACTACCAGTGATTGCAGACCGAGCGCCGCCACACGGCAGGTCTAGAGAGACTTCCTAGCACTCGCCCATTTGTACAGCCGACTTTGCTAGCGATGGTTCACTGACTTCTACGCTCTCATTTGCCGAGACGATAGTTAGCATAACGTTCAGCTACGTTATTTGCTACGACCTAGCAAGGCGCCAGTATCCGTACTATTGATATTGTGAATCATGTACCATAAAGAGCGACGTTCTCCATTAATGGATTAAAATTAAGTATTCCACCAGCTACGCCCGTTTTTCTCAATTCTAATTCCCGTGTCATGTTCCAGACGTCACGCCAGCCAGCGTGAGCTAAAACGCGTGCATTTCGGTCTCCTTTAATTATACGGGTTGGCTCTTCTGCCAACCACAACACTTTCCATTTCACTTCACCGACCCCCACTGTACCTAAATTTCCCTTTTCAGATTTTCTGGCTTCCCTACCACGTTCAACTTCGGAATTTCCACGGCCCTCTTGAAGAACGCTACCCTTTCGTTGGTTATTCAATCTTTTTCCTACCCCTTAGGATTCTCCTCCCCGACATACGCATAGGAGACTAGTAATGAATCCTTTGCCAACGGAGAGATTATCGTCACACTTTTTCAGTTACATACCACGTTTCCCGTGGCTACACATTATGTGTCTGTAGTGCAGTGTTTTCGGTTGTCTTCTGCAGCCTCAACATCAAGGCTGATTCTTGCGCTTTTTAAGGCTCTTTCCCACCCCAAGGGCGAAAGTGTGTGCTCAACCTTTCTTCGCTCCTCCTCCCACTCTGACAAGGCCGTTGGTAGAACGGGCTTATCTGTTATGCTGGAAGCCTTCGAGCCTCATTCTTGATCACTTTATTCAAAATTTGTGTGACGAGGCTCGAACCAGAGACCTAGAACGTTTTTATTGCTAGTCAAAGACGCTACACCTCCTTTCTCCTCTTTCTTTTTTGATCTCATTTTGATCTATATTGTTCGTTGCGTTTGTTATGGGTTGACTTCCCAAGACACCCGTTCAAGTTCATCATTGATCCATGCACTCAGTTTTTTTTTTTTAATTCCAGAGAGCAGATAGCCCTCTGACCGCACACAATGAGCCACCGTACCCGCACCCCTAGACCACCGATAACTAGACGGTTCAAATCACTGTATGTAACAGGCCTCTCAGCATACAAAGCCAACAGCTGTGCTGCGGATTTAGTACCTCAAAAGATGTTGGCAACGACTTCAGTTTTGAAAGCTTTTCATCAAAGGCTAAGGCAGCTGTGCGTATTTCAAGTATATATTCGATCAAAATCTCTCTGTTGAACAAAGAATAAATATTGATTAATTGCATCATTCTTGTTCCTATCTGACAACAATTAAATAGCTAATTCACCCTACTCCCAAGTCAACTATCTTCTGGTTGCAGAAAAGTACGTCGCCAATCATAATTTGTTGCTTGCGTATTGGAAGGACAGGGTAATGGGAAATTGATGATCATTCAAGGCAATAGCACCTTTAATTTTACCTCCCAGTGGTGCGATGAAATGACGAACAAAGTAACAGTATTGAGCCGTGATTTATTTTCAAAGAATATAGTTAAGAATTTATATTATTTACTAGTGATTCATCAAGAACATTAACACATTTAATCACAATATGTGAGCATGGAAGTAGTTGCCAGGGAGTAAGTGATGAAAGTTTAAGCAAATTCCTTTTCAACATATGGTAATTTATTCACTTTAATGGAGCCTAAAGCATTTTTTTTAAAGAAACAGATTTAAAATTATAATCCGAAAGCACCCTCTAAATTCCAAGTTACAATTTATTCAGAGACGTAACGAAACAAATTGTTTTGACTGTATGAGCTTTGGGGCTAAGAACCTTGCCACTCCCTTTTGACACGGCCGTAGTTACGGCCGCTCACAACAACCTCTGAAAGACTACACCGGTGCTAATCTGCAACACACCAGATTTCTTTACACTAAAAGCTTTAACAATTCACACAAGCACACCAACTATGCACACCGTAGGAGGGATGCAAATGGTACAAAACAGTAAAATTAAAAAAATATCCTTGCCACCGAAGGTGTAACTTGATTTTAACTTCTAAGAAAAGTCTTATGGTGGAAGGGTGGCAACTTTATATACTAAAATGACCATTTAAATAAAAGCCCATGAAATGCAATCTTCTATAAAATAATACAAGGTTGGCCAAACAAGTTAACATACTCTACAGTACACAGATACCGCCTCTCAAGATGATAGGCAAGATCAATACATATTTCAGGAATCAGGCCGTTACACTCCAAGCAATAAATTCGCTAACACACCAAATCCGACAAACATGACAGAGGCAGCTGCTAACGTACGGCAGATTGATAGGGAGATTACCGAACAACGCGAACCGCAGGTTGCTCTAACCCGTCCCTACTCCACAAGGGCAAAACGGACAACCCAATTCATAAACAACCACCTTCCCGCGGGTAAGTAAACGAAGAGGAATGGTGGGACGACCCCAAAACAAAGCGGCCGGTGACCTCACCAAGAAAATAAGTAGAATTTAACAAGTAAATGAAACAACATATCACCAATCACTTAACTTCTAATAAACTGCATTTTCTCGAGAAGACCTGCCACAGCACCCCCAAATTGCTCTCTCGAAGCGCCCGCTGCCAACCGCTTCAAAGGACGCAGGAAGGCTCGCCAATCTCCAGTCTCACACCGTCGCAGTTCGCAACTGCCAAACTGATGTCGTGGGTTGACTCCCGTTGCTCTCGCCACTACCCCTCGCTATACGGCGCGGCCCACTGCACTCACGTGACGACCCCACATGCGGCGACGCTCAAGGCGGACAAGTCATCTTGTGTCTCAGTGAGCGACCGACCAACTGATCGATCCAACAGCCAATGACCATCGCCCGAGCAACTCGAGCAGACTGGCGGCCTAACGCACAGACTCAGATGCAGGAACTAAGCCCCGACCGGGCGACCACTCGGTGAGTTCTCTTACTGGCGGAGTTGAAAGACTCTCATTTACCCGGCTTTAAAGATTGATACAAACGAAAGACATACTAGCACTCCGGACGACAGACAGACACTAACTACCTCACAAATTCGGACGAGGGACAGACTAGCAAGCTAGGGACGAGAGACTGGCGAGCTTCTTTTTTTTTTATTGCATTTCAATTCCCCATCGTGGCGGGCTGGCAGCAGAAAATGCGCTGCTCTTCAGCAGAAAGACAGAACCAACAATAGAAGACAGTTAAAAATATACAATGGAGAGAATATGGTGAACATAGATATAAAAAAAGGGGAACATTATGGAAGGCAATAGACAAAAAAGGGGCGACTGTAAAATGGAGATAAAAACTGTAAAAAAAGTAGCACACACATCCTGGCGAGCTCATAGCGCGCCTTAAATGCACCTGAAGAGGCAACCTATCCCGTTTCCCACCAGAGGGAGACACCAAAGCTGCGATTACCACAGCGGCGCCACCGTGAGAAACGGAGGGCGACTGCTTCCCACTACGCGCTGTGGCGCGCTCTTCAAAACAGCAATTTTTACCATGGCTCAAGTACAATTAAAAAGATCAGTCGCTTCTGCAAAACAAAAGTTCCGCTCCCTCGTAAGACACTGAGAGACAGGATTCCAATCCCAGCGTCGCCATCTAGTCTGTACGTGGCAGAGCACACACTGGTTGACTAACGCAAGCACCGACCACTTCTAAAACACACACACACGAGGTATCCTATCACGTATATATCAAATACAAATACATGAGGCAACTCAGTATGATAAGAAATCAAACAATTGTTAAAAAATAAAAGAGTTGCTCGCAGATGAAAAGGCATCTCTCTTAAGAAAATTCAGTATTAAGATGCTGACACATAGTAAAATATGATCCTTTCCTTGAAATGACACTGTGCAATGTAATTCAATTAACAGGCGAGGTAACGACCCACGCCTACAGTTCTATGAATGAGCAATAATATTTCTGCAATATTCAGTTTTCAAGATATCAACAAGTTCTTAGTGCAGACACAACTTTTTCACCAATAAGCAGAACACAATTAGTGGAACAAATTATTAATGATGCACAAACTACGTCGCCTCACAAGTAAAACTATTTGAGACATTCCGGTTAACATTTGTTCCACAAGAAAAACGCAGTTTAAATAACCCAAAAGAACTATTTCGAAATAACTGTGATACAAAGACGTACCAACCTCTTCTGTGAGGTTGGTTTGCCATCTTTGATTGAAGATGTTATTGAACTTCGGGACCAGATGGCTTGATATATACAAGTATATGATAATAATAAGCATTTTCTGAAATATTTGTAATGCATGAAGGTTATTAACAAGATAAAACTCTCGCACTGACAAAAAGACGTCCGTGAGTGCGTCATTAATCGACGATTACTCAAGAACACGCCTACGATCTGCCTCATTTATTAATGAGGTTTTGTATTTCTGTTCATCATTTCCTGGCTGCTGTTTAACAATATGGATAACATAAAGCTCTTATATTAAAGCACGCAATAATTTAGGGTATATTAGTTTCAGAGAAGCGACCGGCCACAGGAAGATGTAGCATGGCTCATTTGTATCTGTTCTTTTTGTAATCACTGTCAACTACCTCTTGCTGCGTAGGTATGCAGGCAGCGTTCAGACTGAATGAACATGGCGTTGGAAAAGCTACTTGCTGTATTCTGATGATATGTTGAACTAAAATGGCAGTGAGAAATATTTGTCTTACAGCTGGGCATTCTAAGTGAGGAGTTTCACAGCTTATCTTTATTCTATCTTTTGCTGTTTCCTTATGAGTTTCATTATAGCTACTCTTTTGAATTTCTTGGAATCTATCCATTTACGCCACTCAATAGCTCTTAAAAGTTTCGTAGTTCCCCTCATACTTCTTCATACGTCTTCAAGTTTCATATTTTAAATTTATAACTTACATCCACATAATATAGGCGAGACAGCAAACTCGGATTATTTTAATCGTGATTCTTCTTTTGTATTTTGGTGGCTTTATCCTTCTTGGTTATTCCGTCACCTAGTTACAAGGACCATCGAAAATTTCCCGTTTGAGGGCGTCGCTGCAGCGTAATGCAATGTAGAGTAGATCCGATGCGGGTGTGTAAGTATAGACATGTAGGCTCTCCGACGTGCCTATAGTAAATGAGAAAATGTGATCTGCGGCGACGTTATTACCAAATAAGTGCAAACAAATGTTCAAATGTGTGTGTAATCTTTTGGGACTTAACTGCTAAGGTCATCAGTCTCTACGCTTACACACTACTTAACGTAAATTACCCTAAGGACAAACACACACACACCCATGACCGAGGGAGGACTCGAACCTCCGCCGGGACCAGCCGCACAGTCCATGACTGCAGAGCCTTAAAAGTCCAAACAGTACAAAACGTTTTGTTGTTCTTTTCTTGGCTGCCGAAGAACAAACTCCGGTAGGCATCCTTCAGACAATGAAAAATGTATATGAGGCAGCATGTTTGTCGCAAACCGCTGTTGTGGAATGGTTCGACATGGGGCGCTGTTGCTTCACGGTAAAGCAAGTCCACATACCGCAAATGTCGTAACGCAGAGGTTATGTCATCTCAACTGGGAGACACTCTAGCCACCTTCCTATAGTTCTTACCTCTCCCCATGTGAATACCACGCTCTCAATCACTTAAAGAAGATCTTTTAGAGTTGACGATTATGGTCGGACTAGGATGTGCAGCAGGCAATTACGGAATTTTTCACGCAGCGGGACACAGCGTTTTAGCAAATAACTATCTTCAAGTTCGTGAGTCCGTGGAGTGGTTGCCTGGGTGTTGACGACGATTTTGCGTCATAGGCATACCGAATCTGGACTGTACAGCCTTCAAACGGAAACTGTTTGATAGCCCCTTGTCTAAGTAAATTAAAACCCTTCGTCAGTTTTAGTGGTTTTTTGGTATAGTCTTCAGTCCGAAATTTAGTTTAATGGAGCACACCACACTTATTTATCGTTTATAGGTCTATCTATGTTCAGACACTGTAATTACTTGAACCCTCGCTCCAATTAAATTCTTTCAAAAAATAGTTCGTAACTTTCTCAAGAAGGAAGCCTTTATTTGCTATATTAAGTCTTCATTTTATATCTTCTTCTTCACTTCCACCATAGTCAGCTACTTTACTGCAAAAATACCAGCGGTGCTCTAGTACTTTTATCTAACTAGCTGAAAAAGACGTGCTTTGCTTGGAATTTATTTTCGTTTTTTTCTGATAACATTTTGCATCACTAGCCACGATCGTAAAATGGAATATCTAAAAATCGTAAAAGTGTTTGTATTTCACTCTTAAAAATTATCTTGAGTGCTCAAAAACAATCTTAATTAGTCTTGAATCCACTTAAGTATTCAACAGTATCGTTCTGAGCTGGAATGTATTCTCACCAAAACAGAAAAGTAGCTCAGCCGAAAACTTTCTTTAGTGTTCTGGAACGTTCTAGAGAGCTACGAAAAATCATGCAACATTTTGGAACTTTCTATAACATTCTTGAACAGTCTCAGCTACTCCGGCACTCGATTTCTAGCTACTTCATCGACTTCCCACGAGAAGTCGGTTAGTGAGATGCCCTCTTTTGACACCCATATCTTCTAACCCAAACCTTGTTTACGAATGAGGATGTAGGGCTACCGTACCATACACCTCCCATGGGGATGTGAGGGTGGAGTATTTAGTAGTTATAGCGGCATGTATGGCAAACTGCGCTTGCATTATATACACATATAATGCGTGCGTGTGTGTGTGTGTGTGTGTGTGTGTGTGTGTGTGTGTGTGTGACATGCCCTAATTTCAATGTACTCCATTGTAATTGTTTTAATTTTGTTGATGATCTTATAACTTGTTTTCAAGATACTCTCCATTCGCATCAACTGATATGCCAAGTAATTTACCCTCTCTGACAGAATGACATTGCAACTGCCAAATCTTAAAATATCCTTTTTTCCTAATGGTGAATTATAATTCATTTTTCAAATTCTTTCCTCGTTTCCTTAGCTGCTTTTTTATGTTTAAAACATAATACTGGTTTCCATTGTAGAGACTGTTTATTCATTCATACATTATTACAGAGATTGCGGTCCAAAACGCACTGTACCATACAGCCACAGTTACAGTATGTGCTGAAATTGGTATCCATGTGCCTAACGTATGTGATTATGCGCCTTAGCATGTTCTGTCTCACACGTTCACATTGGCTAGGCTGCATCCGAACAAAGGCAGCACGAATATGCTGCTCCAGTCGGACGTTAACACCGAAATGGGAGCACCATCATATGTAGCAGCCACATAACCGTACGAATTATCAGTGGCACATAATCCAGCAGGGAATGTAAAGTCACTCGCAAGAAACGCCCTCGGATCAGCTGTTAGGCATTATGTTCAAGACCATGAATATCGTCATGGAAATGATGAAGGAATTCACGGAGGTCCAGAGGCAGAACACTCAGATCTACGTTGCCCTCTATTTATTTATTTATTTATTTATTTATTTAACCTGATCAGATTAGGGCCATCAGGCCCTCTTTTACATCGGACGAGTGTTCCACACATGCAGCATTTCACACATCAGAGTTACATCATGACCACAGTTTAAATGAGAATATTAGCTTACTCTAGTGACAATATGAATAAAGAGTAGTGACTAAGACCTAATAAAATAAATGCGGCAGTATTTTTACAACAGGTGCTATACATACAGATTATGATAAAAGCAATAATAAGCAATAATAATAACAGTAAAAAAATCAAATAATAATGACAAACATGAGAAGGATTGGCAATAGTAATGAAGGTTTGTGCAGATGTACATAATATCTTGATGTGTAAAGTAGATGTCTAGTAGTTTAGCGTGTTTTAGGGAATGGAGATTTAAGGAGGGGGAAAGAGGGAAGTAATGAGGTGAAGTGCATTCATGTACAGAGGAAGGCATTACTGTTGCTTAAGTAGATACGTCATTAACTGTTTTTTAAAGCTGGACGTGTTTTTAAGTTCTCTAACATAACGACGGAGGTTATTCCAGAGTCGGGGTCCCGCTACTGTAAAGGACTTGGAGAAGGTGACTGAGCGATGCAGGGAACGGAGAGGATTTTATTATAATGGGAACGTGTGTTTCTGTCATGTTGTTAGCGTTTGTACTAATTTCTTTTTCAGATCGAAAGGGAAGAGTTTTTTATATTTTTGTAGGACATGAAGGGAAGCTGATGCTTTTTTGCACACTGCATTTACGTGCCCTGTCCAATTTAGATTTTCATCTATTATTACTCCCAAACTCTTTGCTGAGGGAGAGAAGTTAATATTTGTTCCATTTAGGATAAGAGGTGGTACGGATTCCCGATGTTTTGGGCTAATGAGCTTAGAGTGACCAACAAGTACCGCTTGGGTTTTAGATGGGTTTAGTTTTAGACCTATGTCGTGTGCCCATTTTGACAGTGCATCGAGGTCAGTACTGAAATTTTTAGTAGCTTTCTTGACTTTGCTTGGTTTCGCACTTAAATACAACTGAATCTCATCAGCATACATATGGTATTTGCAGTAGATCAGAACCGATGACACACCGTTGACATACAGAGAGAAGAGTGTAGGACCTAATACTGAGCCTGATACTACCTGCTGCCATTGCGATTTTATATTCCCAGATAGGACGCGTTGCTGACGAGACGTCATGTATGAGCGAAACCATTGCACTGCACTTGGTGAGAAATTTAGACCGCTAAGTTTGGCCAGTAAGATGTCGAAGTCGACAGTATCAAATGCTTTGCTGAAATCTAAGAAGCAAATGATAGTCGCTTCTTGTCTGTCCATGGCAAGTTTCAGACCATCTGTCACCTTTATCAGAGCAGATGTTGTGCTTCGATGTTTACGGAAACCTGATTGGTATTCGTCTAGTAGGTTGTTTGTAGTGAGGTAGATGGTGAGCTGGTCATGAACTATATATTCTAAGGCCTTTGATAGTGCAGGAAGAAGGCAGATGGGGCGGTAGTCAGAGGGTGCTGTGGCTATGTCCTTTTTAGGCAGTGGCTTAATTTGTCCCAGTTTCCAGGCCTCGGGGAAAACACTTGTGGTTAATGAATCGTTGAAAATGTCTGTTATAGAAGGCAGTAATTGGTCAATAATACGTTTTACCATCTGGATAGTGATACCATCATGTCCAGTAGATGCTGATCTAATCCGCATTATGGCTTTCTTGACAGTACTGCAAGTGACGTGCTGTAGATAGAATTTTTCTTTGCTGCAGTCGTTCAACCCTATGAAGTAATCAATGATTCTCTGTTCTTTTTGCGGTACAATTTTGGTTGTAGGTAACGTGAAGAATCGGTTTAGTTCTTCAGCTGGGACCATGTGATTTTCTGCAACTTTTAATTTTGCCTAAACCGAGACTACGAAGATTTTTCCATAGGATAGCTGGTCTACATCTATTGTCAGCTAATGTACGGGCATGTCTGAGCTTAGCGTTTCTCACCGCTTGACTGACTTTGTTTCGTTTCTGCTTGTATACAGCATGGTTTTCAGGTGTAGGGTGTATCTTGTGTGCTCGATGTGCAGTATCTCTGAGATTCATGAGCTGTTTTAGTTCATCACTCAGCCAGGGTGCACGTTGCCTTTTTACTTTTCTGGTCTTTATTGGAGCATATTTGTCGTACAGTTGAGTAATTTTGTTAGTGAAATCCTGGAGTTTGTCGTTTATGTCCATGAGGGGAGTAGAGGTCATCCCCCAAACTATTTCTTGTGCCTCAGTTTCGAGTTCAGGCAAATTTATGCGTTTGAGGTCTCGGTATGTAGGCACCAGTCGAGCTTTCACTCCTTTCTGCGACTTCCTCAGTAGTTTCAAAACCCCATCATGGATAGACAACCAAATATCCAAAGCCTGTCATTGTACGTCTTCAACGCAAACGGCGTTGTTAATCAAGTGGTAGAGTTCAGAGAACTCATGAAGGAGTCCCCCATCGACACATGCATCATGGGGGAATCCCACCTAAAACCGGGAATAAAGTTGACAGTTCGCAACCACGTTAGCTAACATAAAGACAGAACACCCCAAGCCGGAAGGGTGGCCATGTACGTAGCAACAGGGATATCCCATCACCAGGTATACTTACCAGCTACCAATAAAATCGAAGCATTGGCGGTGGAAGTAACCACTGCAACCGGCATCCTAACAATTTTTGCCATCTATCGACCCCCGCAATACGCGATAGATGAGGGAGACATAGGTGCTCTAGGGCAAATTGAAGACAAACTAATAATAGGAGGCGAATTCTATGCCAAATACCACGATTAGAACTCAAGCGTAACCTCCAGAGCAGGGGCCAAACTGCAACAACTACAGCGCGACCACCACTTCGAAAGATGGGGTCCGGTCGATCCCACACATTTTCCAAGAAATGGAGGTAGGTCCGACGTGTTAGACATAGCCCTCACTAGGGGAACCACTGGGTTTGTGGCCGCAACCCATTGATTCTGGAGGTCGACCTGGGGGATTGTGTAGCACTCCCACTGTACCAGACGTCTTACAAACTTACCTCTGATATCGCTCGCGTTCCGCCACCTGCTGCAGAAACAGTAGAACAAGCGCTACAGGTAGCATCTTGCAGGCAGCGGAAATGCCACTCCCCCACAAAGGGACGACCTGCCCCAGCAAGTACAACTACCAGAACATTTGCTATCCCAAAGCCGACACAAGAACAGAGTGGCAAAAGACTGGAAGATCACCAGAAATTAGGCCGCCAGCAGGCTGCTCAATCGTCTACAGATTGAGCTGAAGGTAGCTCTCAATGAGCACAGAAACCAGCAATGGCAAAACCGCTTCACAGCTCTCAAAGTAGAGGATCACACACTATGGCAAGCAACCAAACAATTTACAAAAAGACGCCATAGGTTGCTGCCACTGCACGGCGAGAGGGGTCTGGCCTACAGCCATGCTGAAAAGGCCAACGCCCTAGCAGACACCTTCGAAAAGCAGTTTCAAGTGGCAGAACACCACGATGACGAACATGAAGAGTTCTTCCTCAGTGCTGAGGAGGTCCCAGAGGACGAACCCTCACTTTTCTCCCCCGAAGACGTCGCAAAAGTAATTAGGTCCCTGTGGTGTCACCGCCAGACACCACACTTGCTAGGTGGTAGCCTTTAAATCGGCCGCGGTCCGGTAGTATACGTCGGTCCCGCGTGTCCCCACTATCAGTGGTTGCAGACCGAGCGCCGCCACACGGCAGGTCTAGAGAGACTTCCTAGCACTCGCCCCAGTTGTACATCCGACTTTGCTAGCAATGGTTCACTGACAAATTACACTCTCATTTGCCGAGACGATAGTTAGCATAGCCTTCAGCTACGTTATTTGCTACGACCTAGCAAAGCGCCATGATCAGTTTCTATTGATATTGTAAATCATGTACCATCTAGAGTGACGTCCGTCATTAATGGATTAAAGTTAAGTATTCCACCAGCTACGCCCGTTTTTCTCAATTCTAATTCCCGTGTCATGTTACAGACCTCACGCCAGCCTGCGTGAGCTAAAACGCGTGCACTTCGGCCTCCTGTAGTAACACGGTGTTCGCTCTCCTGCCAACCACAACAGTCCCTCCCTACAGAAATGGTGCCAGGACATGACAGTGTCACCAACAAACTAGTCAGAAATCTTCTGCCATCGGTTATCGAACACCTCGTGAATGTCTTCAACGAGATTAATCGCATCCACGAGTTCCCAGCTTACTGGAAACACGTGGAAGTGGTCGCTATACACAAACCAGGGAAACACCCTTTATTCCCGCAGACTACAGGCCGATTAGCCTCTTTCCAAACCCTCAGCAAGATCTATGAGCACCTCCTGCTAATACCCATACGAGATCACATCACCCATGAGCGACTTCTGCCGGATTTCCAATTCGTATTCCGACAAAAGCCCTCGGCCGCACACCAGATCATGCGACCAGTGGAAGCAGCTACAGAGGGCTTCAACCACACAGGCTACTGCGGGATAGTGCTACTTGATGTAGCTAAAGGCTTCGACTCAGTATGGCATAAAGGGCTATTATACAGGTTATACACACAAGGTTTTCTCGGGAGCATACTCAGGTTCATCCAAAGCTATCACACGAACAGCACTTTCATTGTCAAGGTAGAAACAGCCACCTCCACCAAAAGGTGTACTCTTTCCGAGGTGCCCTGGGGATCGGTCCTGTGGCCCATTTTGAACAGTCTGTACACTGCGGACACCCCTCAGCCCCATTGGTGCACACCGCACAGTTTGTAGACGACACAGCCTTTTACACTCGTAATGCGAATATGCAGTCGGTCATGACACAGATGACATAGAAACCAGGGCCCGTCGCTGTCGCAGCAACGTCAATCCTGAAAAGACAGACTATGCTGATCACCAGGAGCCTCGGGAGACGCGGACCCCCCACAAGCCCCCCCCCCCCCCCCCCGACCTGCACCAACACAGATCCCGACTCACCTGGCGCAGATCTGCCAAGTATCTCGCCGTAACCTTGGACTCGAAACGAGGTCCACAGGAAGGTCTGCACCAGAATGTCTGTCCTGTACCCAGTCCTCAACACAACCAGCTCCATCCCTGCTCTGTAGGAGTAAATGTATATCAGGCGCTGACACGACCAGTAATGGAGTATGCATGCCCTGTCTGGGAATACGCGGCGAAGCATCTGAACACCAGAGGCTGCAGAACCGTGCCCTCAGAAGGGCACTGCATCTACCCATGCGATTCCTCACCGATGATCTGCACGTCGCTGCCGAAATTGCCCTCCTCGAAGAAAGATTCCAAGATCTGGCAAGAGCTTTCTGCGAGACCTCTTCCATATCCGGAAATAACCTCGTTCATCCCTAGGTCGGTACGACATATCCTGTGATAAGCACGAGAGCCCTATCACGATCTTCCACTCGAAGAGAAAAATCCTAAAAATCTCCAAATCCTAAAACCATTTCACAATCCTTAAAATACGCAACATCTCACGAACCTTAGACAAGTACAAGACACAACCAGAACACCATCACAGTACACAGGCAATCAAAACAATCCATGATATTCACACGCACAGACACACAACGTACTGAAGAAAAACAAGCAGTTTCGAACCGTAATAAATGTCTTTTAATGAAACGTTATACCTCTTAATCAAATTTTTATTGTTCCTGGAAGCCATTAAATAGGCTACCTGCAACTAATACTAGTTTCTTGGTTCCAGTACCTGAGAGAGTCGCTCAATAATATACCCTGAATAGCAGAATTAAAGGATCACTTTTTCACAGACGCATTATTGCCTCCCATTGCGAAGCATAAGTTGAAATTTGTCTCAAATGCTCCTACAACCTTCCTCTGTAAAGGTGCAAAACCATGGCGATCTGTTATGCCACTCTTGGGCTCGGTGACACTTCAGACGTCAAGGTGTCGACGTATGTGAAAAAAGGCCACAGCACTAGGCAACCCACACCCAAGCAGTGTCAACGGGGTTGCCTAACCCTCAGGCGCTACAGAATCCGCCAGACTGAATTGGTGTCAAAATTTCTGCACTTACATTTCTAATGAGCTGAGCAAACGTCCATGGGTGTCACTAAGGGTGTTGCTCACATTCAGTCGTGATGCACCTCGACAGTGTCCTTAGAGAAGGTTTGAAACCTCCGAGGGTATCAAAGGTGTGTCAAAAGTTGTCACGAACGTCTCTCTGTTACTTAAGGCACTGCGAACTTTCGTCTTCGACCGCGAAATGTGTGAGAATCAACGCCCCAGAGAAAGGAGTGGGTTCAATGGCGCCCTTTGTGTCGCCACCTGAGTCCTTTTCACGTCGATTCCGAGTGGCGGTATATCTGAAATGTTTTCCTCGGACGCCTACACGACAACCACGTGACTTCAACACTGGGAGTTGCCGTTATGATCTCAATCACAGAGGCATTAAAAGAAAGGATTAAATTTGAATATGAGGTGCTGTGACCACCTTAGCATATTGTGACACGTCGACAGTGGTTTTGGGTAAAGCCTAGTGAAATTTGGTCCCAATGTGACATGAATAACCCACCTTACTGCCCACATGATATCCTGACAAGAAAACCACCCAACTGCACCCCTTCAGATTTAGTGGTAAGATGACCCAGCGGACAGGCCGTCAAAAACTGAACAAAGATCAAGCACGAAAACGGAAAAAAGGCGTACTGAATTACGAATAAAAAAGGAAAATAGAAGGAGTGAATAGTCCAAGCTTACCAAGTGCAGCATTGAGTGCAGTGTAATAGACAGGGCGTCGTGGTTGAGTGGTCATCGTATTGAAATGCGACAGCGGCGAGCCAGGTTCGAAATCCCTTCATGGCACTCTTTTCACAACTTTATGAACTATCCGTCCAGTCATTGAAATGTTTCTTCTCTTTCTGTAGCCTTGGCAGCTTTCATTCTACTCACTGGTTATAAAATGTGAGTCATGTGGTATGAATACATTACCGTCGCAAGTAAATGTGATGAATAGTGAGAGCAGGCGAGATGCCACTGAGATGTGTCACAGAAATAAAAACAACGAATAAACGGATGTGAACTATGTTACAACAAAGGAATTCAAGAGTCAAAACATACAAAACGGATCGCTACTTCAGAAACGTTAAAAACATATATTTTGATAAAGCGCAGAGAAACTGTATGATTGTGAAACTGTTGCATTCATTTGTTGCAGGTTATGTGACAAACTATTATGTTTTCATTATTTCCTTGGCAGTGATTACAGCCACATTCACACAAACGCCTAAAATGGGCAAGGAGGCATATCTCACTCACTCACGAGGGTGCAAATTAGGTTCTATGACATCTACATCTACATCCATACTCCACTAGCCACCCGACGGGGTGTGGCGGAGGGCACCTTGAGTACCTCTATCGGTTCTCCCTGCTATTCCAGTCTCATATTGTTCGTGGAAAGAAAGATTGTCGGTGAGCCTCTGTGTGGACTCTAATCTCTCTGATTTTATCCTCATGGTCTCTTCGTGAGATATACGTAGGCGGGAGCAATATACTGCTTGACTCCTCGCTGAAGATATGTTCCCGAAACTTCAACAAAAGCCCGTACCGAGCTACCTGAGTGTCTCTCCTGCAGAGTCTTCCACTGGAGTTTATCAATCACCTCCGTAACGCTCGCGCGATTACTAAATGATCCTGTAACGAAGCGCGCTGTTCTCCGTTGGATCTTCTCTATCTCCTCTATCAACCCTATCTGGTACGGATCCCACACTGGTGGGCAATATTCAAGCAGATGGCGAACAAGTGTACTGTAACCTACTTCCTTTGTTTTCGGATTGCATTCCTTAGGATTATTCCAATGAATCTCAGTCTGGCACCTGCTTTACCAACGATTAACTTTATATGATCATTCCATTTTAAATCACTCCTAATGCCTACTCCCAGATAATTTATGGAATTAACCGTTTCCAGTTGCTGACCTGCTGTATTGTAGCCAAATGATAAAGGATCTTTCTTTCAATGTATTCGCAGCACACTACACTTGTCTACATTGAGAATCAATTGCCATTCCCTGCACCATGCGTCAATTCGTTGCAGATCCTCCTGCATTTCAGTACAATTTTTCATTATTACAACCTCTCGATATATCAGAGGAGCATCCGCAAAAAACCTCAGTGAACTTCCGATGTAATCCACAAGGTCATTTATGTATATTGTGAATAGCAATGGTCCTACGACACTCCCCTGCAGCATACCCGAAGTCACTCTTACTTCGGAAGACTTCTCTCCATTGAGAATGACATGCTGCTTTCTGTCATCTAGGAACTCTTCAATCAAATCACACAATTGGTCGGATAGTCCATATGCTCTTATTTTACATGTCACATGAACTGTCCCTAATGCCATGTATGACACACTAGAAGTGTTCTCCGTTGGAGGATTCGCATGATTTGTCGCCTTGGCATCAGATGTTTGCGTTTCCCATTAGAAAGCCACTTCCTTTCGGATGCTTATGGAGTAGTTCAGCAAAATCAACTTTCACTATAAATCCCTTCGGTACACCTCGCTGTTGTGAACGGACGTTACACCACGACGCAGACACAAATAATTTGAATACAGCGAACAGTGACCAGAAAAAATAGAGGTACGAGGAAACTGTGAAACGATTCGCCCTCTCTACAGTCCAACCGTGACCACTTTACCACGGCACCGTCTGTTCTTTTATTCCCTCAATGTTGCATTTTCTGTTCTTTGACTGTTTATATTTTGCTTCTCTTTTTTTTTTACTGTTCAGTATACCTTATTCCTGTTTTCATGATTTATATGTGTTCAGTTTTCGATGTGCTGTCCATCTAAAGGGAGGGAGGGGGTGCGATCGGGAGTTTCCCTTGTGAGCTGTAGCCCTTTTCTCCCTTGTGTTGAAACGTTGTAGTTCGAAGCATCGCCGAGAGTGAAGGTAACATTGCAGGGCGCCACGTTCTTGCACCATTACAAAGGAAGGCTATTGGCATGTTTAAGTTAAAGATCATATTTTTGAAAGGCAGTTATAGGGTTTCGAAAACATCATACCTTAGCTTTGTTGCACAGTTTATATGTTGTGCAAAACACAGCCTCATGTCTAACAACAACAAAAACCAGAAAATGGCGGAAACTGCTACAGTCAGTTTGTTGTGTGCATCCCTTTATGAGATTCTACAATCACTCAGTAGAAAGACGCACTGACTAAAAAGCATCATGTGTTCTTATGAACTAGATTTTTGTTGAAAAGTGTACAAATTTTCAACAGTATGCGCTGTCATCCACGGACACACAGTTGTTAAATGATCATTCGTCAATAGTCATTGTGCCACAGCTGATAACAGTGAACATTTGTTGTTCCAGCGATCTCCTGGATATTTCCGTGACAGTTAATAGAATAAATTATTTAGTGTCTCAAATTGTCAGCTCTTATTACACTTGCCAGTCATATTCTCACTGCCTGTCATAATTACAGCAGTTCTGTGAGCCTGATGCTGGATTCTAAGACTAGAAGCTGCCACTGATGGGTAGTCCATTCCAGTTCCAAGCATAAGCCGCTGTGATACTTTGGCATCATACAGACTAGAGGGCCCACCAAACTGGTCCTCCAGAATCAGTGTACATCAAGACATCAGACTTCACGTCACACGACACTTTTGTCCACCTGATGGGGCAGTACAGGAAGGGACTGAGAGAGACTGAGCTCTCTCCGGGCAGAGCATCGACCCGTCACCTTCGCAGTGGGTCTGCCACCCAGGAAGCGCCTACGGATCGGCGTGTGGGCAGCCTACCAGACGAAGAGTCGCACGCCTATGCTACAATGCTACAGGCCGACACAGCGACCAGGTGAGAGCCTTTAGTCTGTCACTAATGACAGCAGATTCCACTATGATTGACACTACAATTGGCTGTCGCTGAAGCCACAGCTCCAGAGATGTATATTGTAGAATATCCTTAAAATAAAATAATAAAATAGAAAAACAGTACTACTTTCCTGTGCGGATATGGGCGACTCTTAAAAACTGGATACCAGAAGCATAAATTTGGTGGAAATAACTGCTGTTGGACAAGCCTACGAAGGACTTCAACCCTGGAAGTGGTTATGACCCAACACACCAACAGAGGCGACAGAGGCATGTCAGCAACCAACGTTTCCATCAGTCCCACAGGATGAGTCAGAAAAAAGCACTGTCACTTGTTCGATGAAAATTATATTTTTGCCATATCCAGAATAGGACTTAAAGACTGGAAAGTAACTTTTAGGCTCCCAGGTGTACCACTGTATCTGTCTCAGTGTAAGAGAAATAGTAATGAGAGGTATCTCCTTCCCAAACATTCTAGAATTTGGGGCTTGACAGGTCACAAGGCACCCAGTGATAAATTCATACCTACGACATACACTAAATATGGCAAATGATTGACCAGAGTCTCATTGGACAATGATTATACCTAAGAATTAGTTCAAATAGTCACTGTAGTTAATTTCTCTTGTATTTTGTGAGTTATACCTGGTTTGTTCATTTAATAAAAGCAAAAGTAAATTGCAGAAACATGACACAGACATGGACAGTTGGTACTAATGAGACGATAGCCGCTCTTAAGTAGTGAGTTTCTACATTATTAGATGAAACTGAGTAGCAGAAAGGATATAGTGAACAGTTAAGTCAGCAGTTACAACATTAACAGATGGAACAGCAACCGCAATCAGGTTTAGGTAAATTAGAACTATGGTAAGTGTTAGGGCAAGGAAATAAAAACAAAAAATGTGCTTGCTTTTTAGATAAAAACTAAATGACTTAACACGAATGTAAATTAAATTTCAGAATCATTTACAGGTAAGATTTGGAAAACAGATGCACTAACTTCCGAGCTTACATAAAATCCAGATGGGGATAGTGTCAGGGTCAGGGAAGCAGAACACAGAGCATTGGACATTTTCTTAACAGAAATTCCCCCAGCTTTCTCACGGGCAATGCGTATGGGATGCCATAGTGATTTAGCTGCAGGTTGCATTTACAATCATTACTTACTGCAACAAAAGAGCAGTATGACCAGAAATTATATATGTCTGGTAAAGAATGTTTCCACTGTTTGACGGCACAATGTCGCCAACCATAATACTACAATCGAGCACAAGACTCAGGAATGTACATTCAGGAAACACATCAAGCGCACCAAGAAAACAAGGTGTGAAGCGTCAGCAGAAATGCCCCTTCTTCAGAAACCATTCCCAGTACAAACAGTATTGTGAGAGGGCACACAAAGATGGATTGTTGCTTGATAGTTTAGGTAAATAATAAAAAAGTGTAGATTTCTAGTGGAAACAGAGCTGCATGTAATCGGTTGCGAGCCTGGACTTTGTGGACAACAAGAGACTGAACACTCCCAGATACAGACTGCATAGTAGAATTTCTTTAGGCACTACACAGATCGAATAAGGCAGGAAATACAAATTTTCTTGAGCAAATGGAAGTGTTTCCAATTGTGGTACAAGAATTTTCTACAGTAGTTTGATTAGACTTTCTGGTTACGTATCACACTAAAATCTATCTTTGACAACAAAAAATTGAACACAACAGGAATTCGTTATCAATGGGTACATCAGTTACAGGTGTTTCTATGTTCGAGGTACAACAATTTCTAAGATAATGCCAAACTAACTGTATACAAGAGCATTAAAGATTGTTTCACATAACAGGGTACACACAAGTTCATGTAAGTTAATTTGAGATACAGCAGATGTCGATGTATTGCAGCAAGTTTTATGTCTGGCAAAACAGCTATCAAATAATGACATTCTGGACAAGAAGCATTCTTTTATACAAAGGTTTATAGCACATGTAAGGAACATAAATGGTCAGGTTACGGTGCCAATAAATTTCAGGATGGATGAAGTGAATCTCCTGAAAGGGTTTGTAGTAACAACACTAAAAGTACTCAGTGAAGAAAACATGACAGGTCAGTGGCAGAATATAATATCAAGTTAACCATTAATAAATCTGGTTTCCATAATAAATTCAGTCAATTGAGGGGTTATGAACATAAAATAATTGAGTCATTCTTGGCACAGTATGAAGATTTATTTAATTCTATAGACAGCTATCCATAACACAGCATCATATTAGAATGGACACTCATATACCATAAACCAATAGGTTACTGAAGCACCTCCAGTCTCTGAAAGAACAGTTCATAGGACAACTGTCAGAACGCTTAATAGAACACAGTGATAGTCAATGGTCAGCAATTTTGTAATTGTACATAACAAGGCATCTGGCAGAACGAAAAAATATCGAGTCTGTTGTGATTACAAATATTTAAATGAACGTAAAGTAACTGATGCATATTTAGTACCCAACATCTCTGAAACATTGGATAACTGCTAGCAACATAAATTCTTTTCCACTGTGGATATGACCAGTTGTCACCAAATAAAACTATTCCCAGATGATAGGCCTAAACAGCATTCACAGCACTGTCCTGTCACTGCGAGTAGTGCAGAATTCCTTTTGGTTTAAAGAATGCACCTGCAGCAATCCAGTGCTTGTTAGATGGCATCCTTCAGGGTTTGAAACTGAAAATATGGATTGTGCATTTAAACGACAGCATAGGTTCTTTTAAATACACTCCTGGAAATTGAAATAAGAACACCGTGAATTCATTGTCCCAGGAAGGGGAAACTTTATTGAAACATTCCTGGGGTCAGATACATCACATTATCACACTGACAAAACCACAGGCACATAGACACAGGCAACAGAGCATGCACAATGTCGGCACTAGTACAGTGTATATCCACCTTTCGCAGCAATGCAGGCTGCTATTCTCCCATGGAGACGATCGTAGAGATGCTGGATGTAGTCCTGTGGAACGGCTTGCCATGCCATTTCCACCTGGCGCCTCAGTTGGACCAGCGTTCGTGCTGGACGTGCAGACCGCGTGAGACGACGCTTCATCCAGTCCCAAACATGCTCAATGGGGGACAGATCCGGAGATCTTGCTGGCCAGGGTAGTTGACTTACACCTTCTAGAGCACGTTGGGTGGCACGGGATACATGCCGACGTGCATTGTCCTGTTGGAACAGCAAGTTCCCTTGCCGGTCTAGGAATGGTAGAACGATGAGTTCGATGACGGTTTGGATGTACCGTGCACTATTCAGTGTCCCCTCGACGATCACCAGAGGGGTACGGCCAGTGTAGGAGATCGCTCCCCACACCATGATGCCGGGTGTTGGGCCCGTGTGCCTCGGTCGTATGCAGTCCTGATTGTGGCGCTCACCTGCACGGCGCCAAACACGCATACGACTATCATTGGCACCAAGGCAGAAGCGGCTCTCATCGCTGAAGACGACACGTCTCCATTCGTCCCTCCATTCACGCCTGTCGCGACACCACTGGAGGCGGGCTGCACGATGTTGGGGCGTGAGCGGAAGACGGCCTAACGGTGTGCGGGACCGTAGCCCAGCTTCATGGAGACGGTTGCGAATGGTCCTCGCCGATACCCCAGGAGCAACAGTGTCCCTAATTTGCTGGGAAGTGGCGGTGCGGTCCCCTACGGCACTGCGTAGGATCCTACGGTCTTGGCGTACATCCGTGCGTCGCTGCGGTCCGGTCCCAGGTCGACGGGCACGTGCACCTTCCGCCGACCACTGGCGACAACATCGGTATACTGTGGAGACCTCATGGCCCACGTGTTGAGCAATTCGGCGGTACGTCCACCCGGCCTCCCGCATGCCCACTATACGCCCTCGCTCAAAGTCCGTCAACTGCACATACGGTTCACGTCCACGCTGTCGCGGCACGCTACCAGTGTTAAAGACTGCGATGGAGCTCCGTATGCCACGGCAAACTGGCTGACACTGACGGCGGCGATGCACAAATGCTGCACAGCTAGCGCCATTCGACGGCCAACACCGCGGTTCCTGGTGTGTCCACTGTGCCGTGCGTGTGATCATTGCTTGTACAGCCCTCTCGCAGTGTCCGGAGCAAGTATGGTGGGTCTGACACACCGGTGTCAATGTGTTCTTTTTTCCATTTCCAGGAGTGTTTTTTGATGAACATGTAAAGTGCCTAAATGTAATATTTGAAAGTAGAAGGACAGCTCGCCTCATGGTTAGCATTGGAAAATATTATTTTCCTTACTTACAGTTTACTTACCTTGGCTGTATCACAGGTAAGATGGAGTGAGGCCAAATTGTCGTCTCACTTTAGCTGTGTATGACTGTAATTGTGCAAAGAGTAAAGCAATCACAATCATTCCTCAGGGTAGCCTTTACAGAAACTGCACTGCCATTGATTAGATTACTGAAGAAAGGTGTTACATTAGAATGTCAAAAATATAAAGGAGACACTGAAATCTGATCCTGTATTGCTTTTCCTTGATTTTACAACAGCATTTGTACTATCATGTGATACAAGTAACAATGCCTTAGGTACCATTTCGTGTCAAAACATATATGGAAAGGAGAATCCAGCAACATATGCACGATGTCAGCTGCATAGGGCTAAGCACAACTATTCTACAACGAAAAGAGAGGTGCTTCAATAAAAAGTATTTTGTGTTTCTACTGTTAGCTATATGGTCATAAATGTAAAGTACTTTCGGATCATGAATCCTTGAAGTGGTTACTGGGACTGAAGACCCTTCATGTTAACACACAGGATGGGCACTGGAGTGACTTTCGATACAAAGTAGTTTACAAGCTTGGAATTAAGCAAACAAATGTGGAAACATTTAGTAGAAAAATCGTAGTGTTACAAGTACCTAGGTTGGTCTGACAGAATAAAGGAAGGCACAAGCAGCTGATGAAGAATGTCAGTTCTACACAAAGTAGCCTCAGTTTCTAATGCATGATGTTTTACTGTGCAGATCAATAAAATTTAAAACACATGTCTTCATTCTGGCAGCACTCCAAACCAAAGTGTTATGACAGCCACATGATCATGTGCTGTTGGAAGAAGGTTGTAAAAGAGCAACTGATAGATGAATTACAGAAAGAATTCGGTGAAAATCACATGGTGATGTGGAACAGCATATCAGAAATAGTTTCCCACGTGCTCAAAGTTTAAAGTTCAGTCACCACAGATTACAACTCCATAGGATACCATAATCAGACATACCATTTCAGATGGTAGGAATTAACATGTTAGGACTATTTAAGAAAAGTTTGGTGATGAATAAATATGTTATAATGATGACTGACCGTCAGTGGCCAGCCTATGCTATGGACTGACACAGAAACCTCCAGTCAGCCTTTAGGCTTCCACTGATGACAGCAGATTCCCTTACAGCCGATGCATAAACTGACTGTTTCTGAGGCGACAGCTACAAAATGTATAGTGAGCAATAAAACGAGTAATAACTAATAACGCCCCAGACCATCTATCCCGTCAAAATACAGTAGTAGGGGTTTCATACCCAGAGAGGATGACTTGTACAGAGCTAATTAGCAGTCTCACTATCAGAAGTGTTTCATATTTTTGGCAACTTCAATAGTTCAGTCACATTACTCAACTGTTGTTTTATATAATACTTTGTACAAAGAATTTATGTAATTTTAAACAATTATCAGCTGCTATATACAGACAACAGCAAGGTCTATCTAAAAAACGGTTGTTAAGCAGAACTTATATGCCTGAGTCAAAATATTCCGATAAATTGTGGACGTATTGTCTAATGTGGTATCCCTTTACTTAGTTTTTGAACATTAGGAAGTTTTCAATTTATTGCTTGAGGCTTACCTGAAACCTGTTGTAGACTGTTGCAAGAGATTATGAAACTCTATTACGAATCGCCAAAAGGGATATACAGTCGACATTAAAATCATTTTTACTTCTAGTTTTAGGGCAGTGTATTGCACAACTGATCCTAAATTCACTTTTGTTAGAAGATTTCCTCATACTGTAGCAGTGAATATGCAGAATACGCTAGGAATCTTGTATGCTGGGAAATATGAGAGGTATTTGTATATGTAAGGCATGCAGAACTGAGCTTTCTAGTTAACTCATGCATATTCCTCTACCATCCCAGTTTATTATTCATATGAATTCACAGGAACGTCACACACGGAGTATCATCTATTCAGTGCTTTTGTTAGGGCTGTACTCCTTGGCAAATGTCATTCTGACCGATATGAAAGATTTATCACCCGGTTTTTCGAAAACTATTTGGTAAAAAATTTTATTTTTGCACATATTACAGTATGATACCTTCACCCAACAAAAAACTCAGTTTATTTCCTTTACTCTTCATAGAAACTGCGCTGTGTCAAATGAAGTGAAACACTACACGAAATTTTAGAGTTTTCAGAGGTGAAAATGCATTCCATAAGCTTTAAGTATGGTTGCTTTTAGTTGATACACTGTAGAGAGTGATGTAGATGTAGATACTATATCAAAATTTTATGTTAAGTCCAAATCAGATCAATATATCATTTCGTTCTCCATTTGTTGGGTTTTATATCCGACGGACGATTGCGTGCGACACGCCCAGTTATGTCCATGTAGACTTGTTGGCTGATGTGAAATACTTATCATTCGGTTTTAAGAAAACTATTGGACGAAAAAAAATATTTTTGTACATCTTACAGTCGGATTTTTAGTTTGATGAGGAACTTAACGTCTTTTCGTTATATGCCATAGCTCCTGGGCTGCATCAAATTAAGTAAAACATTGCACGAAATTTTACAGATCTTGTAGAGGTAAAATCATATTGTGTAAACTTTGAGCATGGTTCATTCTATCTGCCACATTACCAGAAGTTAAATAAAGATTATATATTTAAATTGTATTCGAAATTGAGAGCAGAACGATATGTAATTTCGTTCTCGAGTTATAGAGTTTTATATCGGATGGACGGTCGCTCCTGACTTGCCCATTCACTCCATTGTGCATCGTGAATCATGTACTCATAACAATCGTCAAATCTCATAAACGAGTCAAGAAATCGAAAGGAAGTTTCCTGCAAATGATAGCACTCAATGAGGCACCTATGTTTTGTGACAAATATTCTAACTCTGTGATACAACAATAAATGGAAGTAACTTGTCCACAACTGTGAGAAGTCAGTGTCTCAGGACGCATGTGGGTGTTCATAGGAGTGAAGGAAAACTGAATTGGCCAACGCATACACGCCCAACAACACCTGACGAAAGACATAGTAAGACATGTGTGCAAGTCTACAGCAGCCAAAGAATTAACAATATACTGTATGCGTTCCAAGAACAAGCACTGAACCTCACTGCACACCAAATTTAATGCGACATCACTGAAGATTTAATCTTTTCCCAGTCTTGTAATCTGCTAATGTTACCCTGAATTTTGTAGTGTTAGGATAAGAGTTCACCCATACAAGGGGATACCTTTTAATGGGTACCATATTTACACTTTTTTTAAATCCACGCAATCAAGGGCCTTGTCAAGATCATGGAAACTTTCAAGGGTAATGTTTCTTGTTTAGTTTTATGAGAACTGAGTTCTTGAGCTTGTATATTGCTTGCTCAGTACAAAATGTTTTACAGAAATCAAAACGAGTTGTTGTGCAGAAAAAGGCCAATATTTTAACCTACTTTTAAAATATTTTTTGGAACACAGGGGGGTGAGAAGATGGTCTTTAATTATAGATTAAGTCCTTATTAACATCTTTACAAATGGGTGTTACTACTGCAAACTTCATTTTAAGCAGTTATGCGTAGTTATTCTCTCCATTTACTTCCTTCTATGATGAAGAGGCTACTAGGAGTGTTATCCATGAAACGAATGGTATTTATCTACCAGTCATTAAATATCTCGTTTAGGTTTAATCAGTCAATCATCCTTTGGACGTAATACAAGACACGATGGGTATCAAGG
Source organism: Schistocerca gregaria (assembly GCF_023897955.1). Classification (NCBI taxonomy): domain Eukaryota; kingdom Metazoa; phylum Arthropoda; class Insecta; order Orthoptera; family Acrididae; genus Schistocerca; species Schistocerca gregaria. The sequence goes on along the minus strand of NC_064923.1, from coordinate 310,946,896 downwards.
ACCACATGTTAAATCAGTCATGTGGATAACACCCTATAAAAGAGTATGGCAGCGAGAATAAGTCAAGGAAGACTAAAACGGTGACCTAAGGGAACAGATCAAGAAGAGGCAGCATATCCAAAAACTAGAGACAATCAAAGGAAAAAGTAGGTTGGCAGGCGATGGCGTTGTGCGTTAAAGGAAAGATCTGGGTTCACGCCATGGTCCAGGGGAGAGCTTCAGTCTGTGAGAGAGTTGGAAAACAGTGCATCCCGCTGGAGAGAGAAAGATTGATTCTAGTGTAACGTAGTTTTAGTAATATTAACTAATTTCCAAAGCAGCATGGGATACTCAAATCCACCAGAAACTAGATCTATGGACAGTAGTTATATGTATCCATGTACGATTTTAAGTTTTATTTCTTTTATGTTTATCTCGCAGATAAGAGCAAGCAGCTATGTTTCCTGTTGTTGTTGCTGTTCCTGACGTTTCTAATACCGTTGCAAATTGATCTCTGTATAAGTAACAACTGACAATTCGCTGTCATAAACATTACACAAAATGTATGTGTGAAGTATCAATCTATTTGTTTTGTACAGATCGTGTCATCAGCGGTTTATATTTCAGACTTTATTAGTTCTTCACACTATGGACAATGTTACTTCGTATCACACATCCAAGCAAAATACATCTTCTCATAACTAAGAGTTTATATTCTTGAAAGCGGAAAGCGTAAGATGTTCACAATATAGATATCTGAAATTTCAATGGTGTTACATATATGCCGATATTGTTAAACTAACATCATGTAAAGACGCTTTCACTCTAACTACAATCGACGTATGTGCCTTGCTAAGTTCAGAGTACTATTCTAAAAGCATAAGTATGCAAGCTGTGAAATATAATAAGAGTGACTTCTAAATATTAACTACAATAACTTTAAAACCTCCTTGTTGACCTGAATTAAGTCTTTGAAATTTTAATCGCTTTTACACGTCAAACATTGGTATTTAAATGGTACACAGCACTGCAGCCAGCTAGCACTCAATACCGGACTGAAGATAATGTTCATTAGCGTGATAAGAAATCTGAGAGAAATGAACTAATACGCATCACAGATAGCGCCACACTTCATACACAGCTTGTACTTAAGGCTGAATAAAAAAGGTAAAAAATTCCGTTCCATTTAAGTGCTACGCCCTAAGCAGTCTCAGATTATGTACAGAACTATCCACTGTCATTTAGTGAATTACTTTCATAGCTTCGTAATGGGCACATATTTCATAATCACACAATGAAATGTGTGTGTGTGTGTGTGTGTGAGAGAGAGAGAGAGAGAGAGAGAGAGAGAGAGCAACTCTCCGATTTCATCATGTGATTGCAAAATATGTGCTGCATTAGGAAACTACAAAAATGTATATCAAATTTGAACCACATTCACGGTGTTGTATGGTTTATTTAGTGGTGGAAATTCTTCAAGCTCTCCCTGTCTTCTCTTTGATCCAGTCGACGTAGTACGAAACTTCAACGTACACGCCAGGAGAGCCTTTGGTAACACATGGTTTCCTGGACCACGAGACTATACCGATCTGAGTTCCGTTCACTAACAAGGGTCCTCCTCCGTCTCCCTGAAAATGGAGAAATATAAGTCAATCAAACTTGCTACAAGTCAAATGCTACATTAGACACAATTCAGAGGATGTATTTCAACGATTTCATGTCTCGCACACCCAGAGCTTTCACAAAATACGGATAAATTCGTAATTTTAGTTACCTTACAGGATACTTCCAACCGAGTACATATCACAGAAACTAGAACATTATTAAAGAGAAATATCATTGACTTAAATATATTATTTCAGGATAGAAAATGTTCACTGAACAAAAAACGGGTCAGCATAGCCTTCCATAGATCTTCAAAGAAATTCGACTGTGTGACAAACTTTGAATGGCAGAGGAAAACCGAATCAGAGCAGTTGTACCTGCATTTAAAACCCCTTAAATCCGGTCGTGACTCCAGTACGTCGTGAAGCGTACTCAACAATTTTTGGTTCTTTTTAACAAAAGACCCAGTTCAGGTCCTAATAAATTATTAATTTTTTACTTTGGTAATCGGTTTCGGTGTGTATGGTTATCCGCAGAAATGAGGCTCAGATGGTGAGATGAGCCAGCACACAGAGCTTCTGTGAGCACCAGCTAGTACCTGGAGCAAACTCACAGGTTCCAGGTACCAGCTGGTATTCACGGTACAACAGCTCATTTCGCCACCTGAGCCTCTGGTCTGGAGATGGCCATACAGATCGAAACAAGTTGCCGGAATTTAAAATAACTAATTTATTTGTATCTGTATTGGTTTTGTGTGTGTGTGTGTGTGTGTGTGTGTGTGTGTGCGTGTGTTTTAATATTGTATTTTACGCTCGCGGTGGTTCCTAAATAACGTAAAAAATATTTATTTCTGCCTCGTTTATTCGCTCATTACCTGATGTTATGTTGACAGCTGTTAATTCTTTCTGCAACACACACAGCTGAACACTCCTAACAAGCTATCAATGAGCTGGTATCATTACAGACAATAGGTTATACTATAAATGCGGCAAACTACAACTAGTAAGTTCAAAACTTTATGAGGCTACATGAATTATTAAATCTGTTAATATGTCGTAGGTATATCTCCACTTGTTGACTACGAGTACCCGCAATTGTAATATTATAGGAAAACAAAAAACCGGAAAATGAAATATCTTGTTCGAGAAGTAATAGGATTAGAGAGGTAATAGAGCTTAGATAAGTAATAGGCATGAAGAAAAAAACTTTTTGTCCAGAAAACAATACGATAATGGTATACCACAAGCGCATTTGGTTAATAAGTGATGGAATCAATACGATCAAGCAGTAAGTGGACAGCTAAGTTTCCAGAACCCATTGATACAGAATTTAAACATAGCACTTACAGTAAACATGGGGTCTGGTTTGCATTCTACAATGCTGGAGTAAAAGTGATACGAGAAAATGTTACATAATTAGAACTAACGTGTTACATCAGATAAATGTTTGAACTTAATTGGAAATAGGTCTCAAAGAAAGGAACGAAAACAGATTTAGCGAATTGTATGGGAAAAAGAGAAAGAAATTTTCTCATTCATTTTAATTATGTAAACAGACACGAATTGTGTAAGCCACAGGAAGAGAAGACATACAAATAAATAAATATTTCAGTCTAGGTATAAGAATCAAATACTACAAGTACGAAATGGAAGAAAATAGTATGAACTGCGTAGGAATGTAATCATAAAGAAATGAAAAGTAGCGAAAGTGGGCGCACAGTGGTGGAAATTTAGCGACGACAAATCTGACGCGGCTTTGAAAAAGTCAGTTTCGAATGTCAGTGAACAGTTTACCTCTTCAACACTATCCTGGTGTAGTTACGAGGATTTTTCCTTTATACTACTTTAGTAGCTTGTGGGTCAATACTGGCGCGTTTTAGATCAGCCCTCTGCGGGAATCACATAGTGAACAGTTTGCTGTTATTACAGCTTAGGCAACTTGCGCTCATTGTACGGTAAAAGCTGCTTATTTTCAAACGTGCACAAAATGTTTTTCCCAGGTCCTAATGTTTTTTCTTAACACTAACAGCGACTGCTACTTTTGATACTTCTGTGCGCATGACTCAAAAATAGCTTGGTATAGACACATTCTAAAATAGATTAGAGCAAAAAATGGTCAATAGTGATTGAATAAAAGCAATTTTTTGCTTGTGTATAAATCAGTAGCGGGAAGTTATTATTCCTTTCAAAAATTTGTGGCTGTAGAACCACATGTAATAAACTACTTCAACTAACTTACAATTTAGCTTCTTTAAGACTGAGTAATTGGGAGGCCGCTGCAACATAAAGAAATTTGGCATGACTACCAGGACCCGGAACCAGTGATCCGACACTCTTACCTCCTGAATAGGAATGTGGCCGTCAATGAACACTCTACAAACGAATGTGCCTCCTCTGTTCAGAGCAAGTGACAGTCTACAGCGAGATGAAAGAAACCAGAGAAATTAACATGGAATGAAAACAACTACCACTTCACCTGCACATTTACAAGTACACGTCAAGAAGACACTTAGCTGGAACTATGATTACAGTTTTTTATTCGATACACTCTGGAATAGAATTTGATAGTTATATAACGTCTGTTCTTATGAAGAAATTAATCATGTTTGCATATTTGCGATAGGTGCACTTTTAGGAGCTTTACAATCTTTATTTCTTTTTTGGCAGTCATGCACCATTGCATTTTTAGAACTTTACAACCTTTATTTCTTTTTTGGCAGCAACACAGCATTCCGTTTTCGTATCTGGAAATGATCTATACTGAATACTGTAGACACTACAGGGTTGGAGGTGAATAAAAAATCCCCACGATTTCTCAGCTACCATTCCCCATTCACATTTATTGGCATTTTTTTATTTCCTTGTAGGTGTTGTGTGCTGAGATTAACTGTTTTGTTTAGATAACTTTGATAACAGTAACAACGTGACATTAGGTGACTGATGAAAAAAGTGTTTATTTTGCTACACAATCAATTGCTGTCAAAAACTTCGACAAGCTGATAGTAGTTTCGTTCTACTTATGGACAATTTTCTGATACTGGTCAGAATACCCTATTTTCCACTTTGTTTTCTGACGCATTACCTACCGCTGCCTTAATTATTCAGACAAGTATGCAAGCTTCAGTGATATATTTCACTAATAACAATACTGATGCTCGTCTATTTATTTTAATGCTGAGGCAGCTATATGTAATGCATCAGAAAGTAAAATGCTATAACAAAGGTGCTTCATGCGTAGACCATAACTAGTAACAACTTAATGAAGTTTTTAGCCTCCGCCAATGGTGTAGCTATATATACATGAAACAGATTGTAGCTGTGTAGCACGACATTTCAAAAATATTTTGTTCCCAAGGGGATCCACAGCCTCTCTGTGTTTACTTTATGAAAATTATGTTATTAGCTAAATTCAGCCGTGAATCATTATCAATCTCGTTTGCTAATTCACGTGTTACATATCGTGTTTATGACATTCCTTTACAAAATAATGTGATGAGCCCGATGTATAATACCAGACACAGCAAATGTGCTTGATAATGGCTCAGGGCCGAAATTAGATAACAGCACGACTCTAATAAAGCATTATGCAGCTTACAACGGACTTTGAATTCTTTCATTCATTTGAAAAATATGTTTCGTGACTCATATTCCATTAATTCCACTGACAAAACTACCTAGTACAGCGAAGAAGACAATTTCCCGTTCCTGTCCAATGCAAGTCTCGTGTTAAACGGTGTCTCATACCGCTCTGTACATAAACCGATTTTTCACGGGCGCTTCAACTTGTAATGTTAGTACAACTAAAATTCAAAATCCATATAGGCTGTTGATAATTGTAAAGCAGTGAAGAAAGTAAACACTTCTGACTGATTCTGTTGTTTCATTTTCTCTCCTATTCCTTCTACGACTTGATGTTACCACACTTCTACTGTAACCATATTTAGGAGTTTTGTGGTGTTAAGGCATGCATGGAAATCAGAGAAGTCCTGAAGGATGTACCAGCAGAGTAGTCAAAACGACAGTTTCTTGAAAGAGTAGAAGGGTAAAATGACAGCAACTTATTTTTATGGAAAACAGCCACTAAATTCTGTAGACCTATATGTAAACAGATGAGTGTAACTTACGCTACATTGCCCCCTGCCTCCCTCAGGCATCGCTGCGCAGATGTCCTCTTCCAGAACCTGGTACTCGTAGCCTGCATACGCCTCCTGGCAGTCCTCGTCAGACCACACCGGGATGTCAGCCTTCCGCAATTTTTCAGCTGAAGATTCGGACTGGAAAAATAACACATTCCAGTTTCACAACTGTTTATCGAAACGAATGACATTCGTAAACCTCATAACTCTAAAACATTACGCAAGCTATCATAGAAATAAAAATTAAATTTTATATCTACGAAATGATTTTGTCGTATCACTTGTCCATTCTCAATACGTTAGTCAGTTAATTCTATATTATGTGGGATATTAATCCAATTCAAATCTCAATTATGTGCAATGTGTCGGATAAACGTTATCTGCACAGAATTTGGCTGTGAGAATTGCGAAATGTTTGCCATTTGCACTTAATAAAGCACCCATCTTGCTTGAGTGTTATTGCAGAAAACAAGATTTCAGTCTGTCACACTCCTCATGCTACTACCAAACAATCATATATTTAACAATAAACGTAAAAATAATTATTATTTACAATTAACCTGAAGAATGTGAACGAATTTATCTTCTGAGAATTGCGAGATCCTTCAAGAAAAGGCTACAGGGTTATTGTCGATGAAGGTCAATTGCAATTTTTGCCATTAATTCTTCCTTGGTAAGTGGCTCACTGAAGAATGATAGCTTTATTATTTCTCTGGATATCATTTGCGTGCTTATATTCTGTCCCCCATTAAATACTGAAATAACTTAAATGAATGGCAGTAATTTGTTTCCGCAGTGAATTACTTACAACAAAATCCCCACTCCGGAGATTTCAAATGATGATCAGATACCACAAACTATATTTAAACAAATAAACTTCTATGTAACGTTACGTTACTACTGTGTGACGTCATAGTGTATATTTCAAAACGGGTGTACCGTTCTGCTGGCAGAAATATTATAGTAAGCTAAAAAAGTATTGGGCATTTCCTGTAAATCCTCCACCTTCCACTGCTGTTTACAGTTTTGTCTGGTTTTCACTAAAGACAACAAATTTCTGTTGTAAGATATATGTAAATGTCATATTTTCAAATGTTAAATAGTTTCTACAATGCATTGCTTAATATCAAATACTTTACTGCTTGTGCCTTTGGAAGCACACTGACAAGTGATCACGTCCATACATTACTATTTACTGCTATTTTGTGCAGCTGAGGAGAGAATGAAGCTGTCTCAACCACTCTGACAGGTCCCTACCTTTGTGTAACCGTCTCCAACATAATATACCTGTACGCCAGTAACCGCCTCGCCATAGGTAGGAGAACAACCCCAAGCATCACGCAGGCAACAGGTAAGAGAAAAATACTGGCTCCATGGCAGTTATAAAACCAGAGAGCAACTGGAGAATCTACAGAATGCCTACGTGCTGACATTAATCAGACGATAACCTCCAGAAGCAGAGGATCGATAAGACGGGCACGAAGCCATCAGTCGAAACACCCAGCAGGAAAGAAAGCAATCTTATTACCTACTCTCATAATAACTTTTATTACATGTCTCTCTAATTACGGAGAACGTAATTAATAAGACAGGTGATTCATGTGAAAGGTTTCCGACGTGGGTGTGGCCGCGCGACGGGAATTATTAGGCTTTGAATGCGGAATTATAGTGAGACTTCCCATTTCGTCAGTTTTTAGGAAATTCAGTGTTTCGAGATCCACAGTGTAAAGAGCTTGGAGAGAATACTCACTACGGTGCCATGGAAAACGCAGTGAATGACGGCCTTCACTTAACGACTGAGAGCAGCAGCGTCTGCGTACAGTTGTTAGTGTTAACAGACAAGCAACGCGGAGTGAAATAACTGCAGAAGTCAATGAGGTACGTACGATGAACGTATCCGCGAGGACAGTGTAGTGAAATTTGGCTTTAATTGGCTATGGCAGCAGACGACCGATGCGGGAGCCTTTGCTAGCAGCACGCTAACGCCTTCAGCGCCTCTCCTGGGCCGTTCCGTAGGTAAACCACAACGGAGGGGTATCTGTTGAGAGGCCAAACAAACGTGTGGTTCCTGAATAGGGCAGCAGCCTTTTCAGTAGTTGCAGGGGCAAAAGTCTGGATGATTGACTGATCTGGCCTTGTAACACTAACCAAAACGGTCTTGCTGTGCTGGTACTGCGAACGGCTGAAAGCAAGGGGAAACTGCAACCGTAATTTTTCCCGAGAGCATGCAGCTTTACTGTATGGTTAAATGGTGATGGCGTCCTCTTGGGTAAATATTTCGGAGGTAAAATAGTCCCTCATTCGGATCTCCGGGCGGGAACTACTCAAGAGGACGTCGTTATCAAGAGAAAGAAAATGGCATTCTGCGGATCGGAGTGTGGAATGTCAGATGCCTTAATCGGGCAGGTAGGTTAGAAAATTTAAAAAAGGGAAATGGATAGGTTAAAGTTAGATACAGTGGGAATTAGTCAATTTCGGTGGCAGGAGGAACAAGACTTTTGGTCAGGTGAATACAGGGTTATAAATACAAAATCAAATAGGGGTAATACAGGAGTAGGTTTAATAATGAATAAGAAAAAGAGGACTGCGGGCAAGCTACTACAAAAAGCATAGTGAACGCATTATTGTGGCCACGATAGACACAAAGCCCACGCCTACTACATTAGTACAAGTTTATATGCCAACTAGCTCTGCAGATAATGAAGAAATTGATGAAATGTATGATGAGATAAAAGAAATTATTCAGGTAGTGAAGGGAGACCAAAATTTAATAATGATGGGTGACTGGAATTCGAGAGTAGGAAAAGGGAGAGAAGGAAACATAGCAGGTGAATATGGGTTGGGGGAAAGAAATGAAACATGAAGCCATCTGGTAAAATTTTGCGCAGACCATAATTTAATCATTGCTAACACTTGGTTCAAGAATCATAAAATAAGGTTGTACACATGGAAGAATACTGGAAATACTAGAAGGTATCAGATAGATTATATAATGGTAAGACAGAGATTTAGGAACCAGTTATTAAATTGTAAGACATCTCCAGGGGCAGATGTGGACTCTGACCACAAGCTATTGGTTATGAACTGTAGATTAAAACTGAAGAAACTGCAAAAAGGTGGGAATTTAAGTAGATGGGACCTGGACAAACTGACTAAACCAGAGGTTGTACAGAGTTTCAGGGAGAGCATAAGGGAACAATTGTCACAAATGGGAGAAAGAGATACAGTAGAAAAAGAATGGGTAGCTCTAAGGGATGAAGTAGTGAAGGCAGCAGAAGATGAAGTAGGTAAAAAGACGAGGGCTAGTAAAAATCCTTGCGTAACAGAAGAAATATTTAATTTAACTGATGGAAGGAGAAAATATAAAAATGCAGTAAATGAAGCAGGCAAAAAGGAATATAAACGTCTCAAAAATGAGATCGACAGGAAGTGCAAAATAGCTAAGCAGGTATGGCTAGAGGACAAATGTAAGGATGTAGAGGCTTATCTCACTAGGGGCAAGAAGATAATGCCTACCGGAAAATTAAAGAGACCTTTGGAGAAAAGAGAATCATTTGTACGGCTATCAAGAGCTCGGATGGAAATCCAGTTCTAAGCAAAGAAGGGAAATCAGAAAGGTGGAAGGAGTATATAGAGGGTTCATACAAGGGTGGCGTACTTGAGGACAATATTCTGGAAACAGAGGAGAATGTAGATGAAGACTAAATGGGAGATAGTATTCTGCGTGCAGAGTTTGACAGAGCTCTGAAAGACCTGAGTCGAAACAAGGCCCCTGGAGTAGACAACATTCCATTAGAACTACTGACAGCCTTGGGAGAGCCAGTCCTGACAAAACTCTACCATCTGGTGAGCAAGATGTATGAGACAGGCGAAATACCCCCATACTTCAAGAAGAATATAATAATCCCCATCCCAAAGAAATCAGGTGTTGCCAGATGTGAAAATTACCGAACAATCAGTTTAATAAGCCAGGGCTACAAAATACTAACGCGAATTCTTTACAGACGAATGGAAAAACTAGTAGAAGCCGACCTCGGGGAAGATCAGTTTGGATTCCGTAGAAATATTGGAACACGTGAGGCAATACTGATCTTACGACTTATCTTAGAAGAAAGATTAAGGAAAGGCAAACCTACATTTCTAGCATTTGTAGACTTAGAGAAAGCTTTTGTCAATGTTGACTGGAATACTCTCTTTCAAATTCTAAAGGTGGCAGGGGTAAAATACAGGGAGCGAAAGGCTATTTACAATTTGTACAGAAACCAGATGGCAGTTATAAGAGTCGAGGGACATGAAAGGGAAGCAGCGGCTGGGAAGGGAGTGGGACAATGTTGTAGCCTCTCCCCGATGTTATTCAATCTGTATATCGAGCAAGCAGTAAAGGAAACAAAAGAAAAAATCGGAGTAGGTGTTAAAATCCCTGGAGAAGAAATAAAAATTTTGAGGTTCGCCGATGACATTGTAATTCTATCAGAGACAGCAAAGGACTTGGAAGAGCAGTTGAACCTGAATGAACAGTGTCTTGAAAGGAGGATACAAGACGAACATCAAAAAAAGCAAAACGAGGATAATGGAATATAGTCGAATTAAGTTGGGTGATTCTGAGGGAATTAGGTTAGGAAAAGAGACACTTAAAATAGTACAGGAGTTTTGTTATTTGGGGAGCAAAATAACTGATGATGGTCGAAGTAGAGAGGATATAAAATGTAGACTGGCAATGACAAGGAAAGCGTTTCTGAAGAAGAGAAATTTGTTAACATCGAGTATAGATTTAAGTGTCAGGAAGTCGTTTCTGAAAGTATTTGTGTGGGGTGTAGCCATGTATGGAAGTGAAACATGACCGATAAATAGTTTGGACAAGAAAATAATAGAAGTTTTCGAAATGTGGTGCTACAGAATAATGCTGAAGATTAGATGGGTAGATCACGTAACTAATGAGGAGGTATTAAATAGAATTGGGGAGAAGAGGCGTTTGTGGCACAACTTGACAAGAAGAAGGTACCGGTTGGTAGGGCATGTTCTGAGGCATCAAGGGATCACAAATTTAGCATTGGATGGCAGTGTGGAGGGTCAAATTCGTATAGGGAGACCAAGAGATGAATACACTATGCAGATTCAGAAGGATGCAGGTTGCAGTGAATACTGGGAGATGAAGAATCTTGCGCAGGATAGAGTAGCATGGAGAGCTGCATCAAACCATTCTCAGGACTGAAGACCACAACAACAACATCGCATGGCTTTTGGACCTCCGTTTAAAGTCCCAATTTGCACGTACTGGGAGAGAATACCACAGCATTCATAACAATAATAATAATAATAATAATAATAATAATAATGAATATTACAAATCACACTGCTCTAATCTAACATTACCACACCTGGTTAGTGGTCTTGCGCCTGTCAGCAACGTTTTCTTTCTTCTTCCTTCTTTCTTGTAGGAGAGAATGGATTGTAAATGCAAATAGTTAATTTGGGAAAAAAAGTAAACACGTAGCACAACTTATGTGTGAGACTTGTATCACTCGTGTTAACAATCGCATCCTATTTTATAGATAAACCTTGGATTAGGAATAACAGTACCATTTCCCTGGTAATCTTCCTGCCACATATAGTACTTGTGGTTTGATATTAATTAACCAAACAGCTGCATTTGTTAAACAATCGCAACAAAAACTTGTATTATACTCTTGAAGCTGATGCAATAGCCACGCACTTGCTCCATTACAACAAGAATTTTAGCGTCACCCAACTCTGGTTTGTATGATGCGTTCGTATGTTACTTATATCCCCTCTAATTGGTTTCCAGTTTTTGCCTGGTAAATTTTTTATATTTTTACCATTTTCCTTATGTTTCTATTTTTTCCCTATTTTTCATTATTTTACATATTTTCCCATATATTTATCCATATTTTATTCAAAGATGCACAACAATATTTATGCTCTTATTGCATATCCCATCAAGTTTCTTTAGCATCATTAATTGTTTGGATCCCTTGAAAATGGCAGAGGGATTCTATAACGTGACTGCAAAATCACTTGTTCCGCTTTTGCTCCAAATGATAACCCAAAACGAAACCTTCCATCACCACATAATGCTAACTATCAAACACAAATCTTATATGCGCTAAAGCACACATACTAAATTATGTGAACTGCTGAATTTATGAGATACAGTTTTACACCTACTGATTCTTAAAAAAAAATCACCATGACCACCCAACAATGATGACATCCGTATTTACTTTCTCATATGTTAATAACACAGAATACAGTCCATCTACTGCTGCAAAAGCTTAACTTACTTTTCATATTGTAAAACAAATAGGTGAATTGCTCTATTTTGTGTGTCGGTTTCTCAGAGAATTCACTGTTTCGCATACATTCGGGACGCGGTTCGGAAGTACATCTACCTGTGGTAAGTACAGGGTGGTGTTTGAAGATGGATCCATCTGATTTAGATCCAGGATAAAATTTGGAGTGGATGAACCGGCATTAAGTCCAGGATAATATTCAGGGTCTGTCTGCCAGTGTTATGCCCAGGATACTGTTTGCGGTTGGTCCCCAAGTGTTATGTCTCAGTAGATCTGTGGATGTCGGGGCTTGGGGCCAACACATAAAACAGTATAATAGAGCTATGTTTGCTTACAATAACTCTAGCTCCATGAACATTATCATTGTTTCCTTCTATCAGATATATATTGTAAGCTTGCAGTATATGTATGAAGCTCGGCCAGCTGTAGACGGAATATATTGTGCTATAAACATACAAGAAAGAACAAATTGATTTCAACGTTGTTAGGTAGTCACAGAGTGATATATTTGTAATAATCAGTAGGTATAAAGCTGTATTTAAGATATCTAAAGTCTTAAATGCATTTTGGTATTTGTTGTAGCTTACATGATAATTGGCTTCTTAAGTTAGCCTTATGTGTAGATGGAGATTCTATTTCTTGATTACCATTTACAGGAAGAGGAAGAACAAGTGTTCTTGCAGACACTATTTGGCTTGGCTTAGGGTTGCAAATCACTAATGGATGCTAAAGAACCTTGGTAGGGTATGAAACAAGAGCATGAATATCCTTGTACCTCCACACCTACAAATGGATAAAAGATGTGGAAAATGTGGATAAAAAACGAAAATTTTGAATATATAGGAAAAGTATGAGAAAATAAGGAGTATGATGACAATATCTATCCGAAATAGGAATACAGGATGTTCTGTATTTATACAGAGGGAGTAATCGAAATTTTCAGCACAAGCATTTTATGTGCAGGATATCAATGACGCTACATATGGAGGTGAATAATACCGCACACACCCTTAAAAAACATTATAAAGAGGCTGTCACCAGGATTCCTGTCAGAAATGACCTTTTGCGATGCAAACTACCCCACATGCCAACTGCATGTAGTTCCCGGCTAACATTTGCTAGGAAATGAGTTGCGATGGAACTAGCCACTCACCGCAAAAGTTCCTGCCGCGTTTGAAACCTATTGTCTTTGATAAGGTATGATACTCATGTCTGATCCCTGTTGGGTAGGAAGTAACACATTGGTTGACTATTCTAGACACGTACGCCCTCGGAATTTCAACAGAAGACGACAGCGCGCAGCATCTGTCTAACCTTTCCGTGCTTACTAAATAAACCTGTAACGCGCTGCTCTTAAGTCTTATTTCATGGGCAGCTCTAAATACAGTATCTCCTTTCTGCCATTCTGTCATGTCACCGCGTCGACCCCTCTTCATGCACTAACTCCATACGAATGACTGACACATAAACACTACATCACTTTGGTGACTTACATTAGCGATAGACAGTCACATAATCGATGGTACTTCTACGCCATCTATAGAACTACATAGTAACAAGTGTGCTCTTTCAGGAGGCGGCTTTGTGTGGGACTGATGACCTAGCCGTTTAGTCCCATAGCCCCCTCAATCAATCAATCGGTCAAGGAGTTGACTAATACTTTTTCGGCGAGATATGGGTCCTCTGTTTCCAAGCACAACAAAATACAGATTATTCCAAGTTATTCACTGAAATATTTTTCGTATACTAAATTTATCGTTATTGTTTTTTTGAGTATTTGGAATGAGCTGAATGTAGTATGAACTTACAAAATTAACAATGAGTACAACAACATGGAAATATTTAAAAACTTGTTGTTAAATATTATTGAGAATTCCTGCTTTTAGTATCTCCTCAGTTGGATTTGGATATCCCGAAATAACACGTCGGACCTCATTCTGCTCTGCGTAGTCCAGCAGTTCTACATGGCATGGACTCCACAACGCTTTGGAAGTCCCCTGCAGAAATATTGAGCCGTGCTGCCTCTATAACCGTCCATATTTGTGAAAGTGTAGCCTTATGTGCACAGACTGACCACTCGATTATGTCCCAAAAGTTGTCGATTGTATTCATGGAGAGCGATCTCTCTGGCCAAATCATTCCCTCTAATTGTTCAGAATGTTCTTCAAGCCAACCTCGAACAACAGTTGCTTGGTGACATGGTGCATTCTCATCCATAAAAATTCCATCGGTGTTTGGGAATGGTGCCGCGCAGGATTAGCCGAGCGGTCTGAGGCGCTGCAGTCGTGGGCTGTGCGGCTGGTCCCGGCGGAGGTTCGAGTCCTCCCTCGGGCATGGGTGTGTGTATTTGTCCTTAGGATAATTTAGGTTAAGTAGTGTGTAAGCTTAGGGACTGATGACCTTAGCAGTTAAGTCCCATAAGATTTCACACACACACTTTTGGCAATGGCTGAAATTCGTCTCTTAGTAGCCTAACATACCCGCTTCCAGTCAATAATCGGTTCAGTTGGATCAGAGGAATCAGTCCATTCCATGTAAATACAGTGGAGCCACCACCATCTTGCACATTACCTTGAGTCCATGGCTTTGTGGGTTCTGCGCCACACTCGAACCCTACAATCAGCTCTTACCAACTGTAATCGCGACTCATCTCACGAGGCCACGGTTTTCCGGTCATCTAGGGTGCAACTGGTATGGTCGCAAGCTCAGTAGAGGCGCGCCAAGCAATGTTATGCTGTTAGCAAAGGCACTCACGTTGGTCATCTGCTGCCACAGCCCATCAACGGCAAATTTCGCCGCACTATTCTATTCGATATGTTTGTCGTGTCTCACATTGATTTATGCGGTTATTCCAGGCAGTGTTGTTTGTCTGTTAGCTCTGCCAACTCCACGCAAACGCCGCTGCTCTCCGTAGTTCAGTACAGGCCGTAGGCATTGTGTTGTCCGTTGTGAGAGGTATTCCGTGATATGTAGTATTCTCGGCACACTCTTTACACTGTGGGTCTCGGGATACTGAATTCCTTAGATTGGATTAGATTAGATTAATACTAGTTCCATGGATCATGAATACGATATTTCGTAATGATGTGGAACGAGTCAAATTTTCCAATACATGACATAATTAAGTGAATTTAACAACATAATTAAATAATATACCAGCTTTTTTGTTTTTTATTTTTTTAATGTTTTTTATTTGTTTTTTTTTTCTTTTTTTAATTTATATGTAAAAATTCCTCTATAGAGTAGATGGAGTTGTCATTCAGAAATTCTTTTAATTTCTTCTTAAATACTTGTTGGTTATCTGTCATACTATTGATATTATTTGGTAAGTGACCAAAGACTTTAGTGGCAGTATAATTCACCCCTTTCTGTGCCAAGGTTAGATTTAAACTTGAAGAGTGAAGATCATCCTTCCTCCTAGTATTGTAGTTACGCACACTGCTATTACTTTTGAATTGGGTTTGGTTTTAATTACAAATTTCATAAGAGAGTATATATACTAAGAAGCTACTGTGAATATCCCTAGATCCTTAAATAAATTTCCGAAATGCAATATCGCATGTTTCTAGCTAGAACTATCATTCCGCATTCAAAGTTTGTTAGTTCCTGTCGTGTGGCCATAACAACGTCGCAAATCTTTTCATATGAATCACCTGAGTACAAATGACATCTCCGCTAATGCATTGCCCTTTCATACACTGTGTACGCGTTACTACCGCCATCTGTGGAGGATCATATCGCTATGCCATGACTTTTGCCACTTCAGAGTATAGTACTTTCAACTGGAAAAATACAATAGCAGGTTGATCTGTCTTTGCTGTTATCCAGACGGATCCTTCACATTAAGATTCACCAAACTCTTCGTAACTCGTGCTCAAACTGGTCTCCTAAATTCTGATATGATTCTGTGCTTGTTGGCAGACGGTTGTTCGGGAGATACTGTTGACCCATTTTCCGTGTCAAACCGTTGACTTAGTACATTTAGTTTATATGCTGTTTTTCTACCTGTCTGCGTTTCCTACACATTGTGATTCTCATTATGGCGTGTGTCCCACGTGGCCTCCAGCTGTTTTCTCCACCTGAATTGCAATGCATTTACGGATTTGTACGTACACATTTTATTTATTTTACTGTTTGACCCGTTAAGTTCCCCTCATGTGAGTCATACTGCCTTGGTGCATCCTTCCGTGATTTTGGTGTGGGACGGGTGCGGACGACGCGCTTGTTGCCACGGATACCAGCCGTAGAGAGTCTCCAGGGTAATAACTCTGTTGTTACCATGTGACTGAAGTTACTGTCACGAGAAATTCTACCTCGATGATAAGTCAAAGGCGCTACAGCTAATCGTTCTTCTTCTCCTGTTCCACATCATTTTACCTGAGCTTCCAGTGGACGGGGAGACTGAAAACCGAAATGTTTTGTCCCTTTAACTGGATAATTGTTATCATCGTTAACTATGACTGTACCGTTCAGAACAGTATCTAGACAGAGTTATGTAATACAGCTTTTGTGATAACGCTGTGAGATGGTAACACAGTGAGATGCGGTGCAACAGTAAGTCATAGAAATCCGTTCTGTTTTTCTCCTACGTACAGTATTTCACCAACACTTCATTTCAGTTACACTTGTGACTTGACACTGGCTCACCTCTGTAGCTCCCCATCCGACCACAGTGGCTACGGTCCCGTTAGGAGTCTGCTGTCCCTGTTCCGGTAGAGGGACGGGCTGTACTGTGGGTCCTAAGGTGAGAGGCTGCACCAGCTGAAAGCAGTCAAAAGAATCACCGTTATTACACTTTCCATTCTGTTGCTAGTACGGTGAGGATGTGCGGGCATTATAAAGAGGAACTGAGTACGTGGAGTGTACACTCGTGTAACTCTTAGGTTAGTGCAAAACCTTTTCCTGATGGACTGAATTTCTGTGGCATGAATTTCAAGTCTCTTTAGAACAGAAGTAATGCAAGCAATTGTGACGTCTAAGTATTTGTGTTTGCATTGGTGGTGATGCTGACGCAACGGCAAGCAGCCTACACATCCTGAAGAGCACTTTGGGAACCACAAAGATTTAAGTCCCTATAAGGACTGGTCATCAACAATATTGTTACATACCTCCATCCGGTGACACACTTATCAATGCTCAGAATTTGGCGCAAAGTCTGCTGATCAACCTAATGCTGGTGATGAAAGTCTCTTCAACAAGATTCGAACCTGCTATATCTGTGTACAGCGTCACTCCACAAGAGCATAAGATCACCTTCCGAAATATCTGGGAGACATTTTTCATGATTATTCCCATTTTGGACTTAGAAACTCGGTTGTTTGAAAATGGATTCCCCACCAGTTCTTAAGGGTCACAGTATGGTATTCAGTTATATTCAGCAAATATTCATACCAATAATTCATACAGCATTTGAACAGGAGTCACTAAACAGGATAGAATATTCCACAATTTTTGAAGTACATAATGATGTAAACTTGAACTGGGAAAAACATGTTATGGAGCTACTCACACAATTAAATTCAGCTTCTTTTGTTCTTTGTATAATTTCAGTCTCGAAAACAAGCGAATCAGTCCCATGACATGTTTTGCCAATTTCCACATAATAATACATTATGCAATGATTTTATACGGTAACTCTATAGAGTACTGATTACGCAAAAGTGGCCAATGAGAATAATATGTAGGCACCTCTTCCGGTGTTAGGAATTTCATCTGGACCTTCATAGTACCTCTATTCGCTAATGAACTTCGTCATAAATAATCTACGAAAATTTTAGAAGAATAGTGATGTCCATACCTACAACGCTAAAAGAAAAAATGGTATTTATTACTCATTATCAAAGCTGTCAGTGGCTGAGAAAGTAGTGTAACAAGGATCAACAATTTTTTTTATGGTTTTTCCGATAATATAAAATGTCTGCCTGGTAGCAACACAATTTATAAATCGAATCTAAAATAATTTCATCTGGACGTTCCTTCTGTTCCAGTGACAAATTTTTATTTAAGAACTAGCAGCCAATAAAGAAACAGCTGGTTTACAAGGATACTTCAATGAGTAGAACTGAGAAATATATACGCTCGTTACTGTTAGAACTAATCATGTACACACATACTGTCCACTGACTGGATCTACACCATTTCCATTAACAAATCGTTCAAACAATGAATGGAATTTCTAGCTATGTAGCTAAGTACCTAGTATGCATATATTTTGAAAAATAAAATACTGGCGTGAAAGCAGATAACCCTTGATGGGAATGTCGTTCGTTATTTGACATGAAAATATACGGCGTGAATAGCCTGTTTATGAGGTGTATGTGCTGTGAAGTGTTGTGCGCTTCTACGCATGATGTTACCTGCTAGTTAAGAAAATTTAAAAGAGTTCAGAGGAGACCATAGACGTATTGTAGGAGTCCAGTTCAACCCTTAAGAAAAATATGAGACCAGGCAATTCTATGATCCTCAAAATAACAAATATAAAAACTAATTAGCTGAAAAATGTAATTGAAGTCATTGAAGTGTGTGGAGCCAGTTCTCTACGAAAGGTAGAGCTTTTACAGTTTCAGAACAATAGCACGTAAATTAACAGACGATTGTATTCTCTTATTATGTGGCATCTGAAAATACGGCATTGAAACACGTTGCAAGAATACTAATGCAACACATGTGCAATACAATGTGTATATAGTGTGCATGTTTTTATTGTCTACATCCAAGTGGTGCACATAATTAGCGTCACATAGTGCATCGAAACCCAAGTCAGCGATCAACTATTTACAACATAGGACCAAAGTAAGTCGAGATCTGACATTACTTGCTTAGTACAATAGATACTGTAATACTTTAAGGACATTCATTAAAATTTCCAGAATTTTGCATGTCCTAACAGAAAAAATAATACCAATAGCAAGAGTAAAACTATATAGAACTGTGTCAAACAAGAGACAGAACAGCCAGGTCGTATTCAAAACTCCCTAACAAACTAAATTAACAATGTTGTGTCTTAACAATATCCAAGTTGCAAGTACTTTTAACAATCACATTCCAAATGCAGCAACTATAGGAGTAAGTAGTTCAGCTGAAGAAGCAAGAGAACTTATTAAAGGCATCATTCCAGAAAATTTTAAAACTAAAAATACCACCAACATCCTTCAGTGAAATTACTATAATTCTAAATATTCTGAAAAACGAAAGCTCATGTAGGAATGATGGAAATCCAAAAAAATTGTGAAAAGTTATTGCAAGTTATTCAGTAATGTCCTTAATGATACAAGCAATATATCACTGCCACAGGAAATTCCTCCATGGAGGTTAAAATATACGGTTATTAAAACAACTGATAAGAAAGTGTTAAAACAGGCTTAAAAATTATGATCTAGTCTCGTTACCGGCATCTTTTTCCAAAATATTCGAAAAAGTAATGTTCTTAAGAGTATTTACACACTTCAGTGGAAACAATCTACTTAGCACAACACAGTTTCGAATCCCGAAAAGGTTGCTCGACTGAGGGTGCTATTTATACATTCACTCATCAAAGAGTACAAGCCTAAAATAATAGTATATCACGAGTTGGAATTTTTTGTGATCCTTCGAAAGCGTTTCATTTTGTAAATCAGGATACTCTCTTACAAAAACTCAAGTTTTATGGACTTGATGGCTTAACACATAGCTGGTTTGAACCATACTTAACAAACAGAATGCAAATAGTTGTGCTGAATAATTCAGACAATGTCGTAAAGGTGAAAATTTTAGAGACTGGGGAAAAAATCACAAATATTTGTCTCACACGATTAAGTTACTAGGTCCCTCCTATTCCTTATATATGTGAATCACCTTCCACTTAACATTCAACAAGCAAAATCTGGTACCTTTTGCAGACCATACCATTATTATCCCCCCCATGAACCATGGACCTTGCCGTTGGTGGGGAGGCTTCCGTGCCTCAGTGATACAGATAGCCGTACAGTAGGTGCAACCACAACGGAGGGATATCTGTTGAGAGGCCAGACAAACATGTGGTTCCTGAAGAGGGGCAGGAGCCTTTTCAGTAGTTGCAGGGGCAACAGTCTGGATGATTGACTTATCTGGCCTTGTAACAATAACCAAAACAGCCTTGCTGTGCTGGTACAGCGAACGGCTGAAAGCAAGGGGAAACTACAGCCGTAATTTTTCCCGAGGGCATGCAGCTTTACTGTATGATTAAATAATGATGGCATCCTCTTGGGTAAAATATTCCGGAGGTAAAATAGTCCCCCATTCGGATCTCCGGGCGCGGACTACTCAAGAGCATGTCATTATCAGGAGAAAGAAATCTGGCGTTCTACGGGTCGGAGTGTGGAATGCCAGATCCCTTAATCGGGCAGGTAGGTTAGAAAATTTAAAAAGGGAAATGGATAGGTTAAAGTTAGATATAGTGGGAATTAGTGAAGTTCGGTGGCAGGAGGAACAACACTTCTGGTCAGGTGACTACTGGGTTATAAACACAAAATCAAATAGGGGTAATGCAGGAGTAGGTTTAATAATGAATAGTAAAATAGGAATGAGGGTAAGCTACTACAAACAACATAGTGAACGCATTATTGTGGCCAAGATAGATACGAAGCCCACACCTACTACAGTAGTACAAGTTTATATGCCAACCAGCTCTGCAGATGACGAAGAAATTGAAGAAATGTATGATCAAATAAAAGAAATTATTCAGATAGTGAAGGGTGACGAAAATTTAATAGTCATGGGTGACTGGAATTCGGTAGTAGGAAAAGGGAGAGAAGGAAACGTAGTAGGTGAATATGGACTGGAGCAAAGAAATGAAAGAGGAAGCCGCCTGGTAGAATTTTGCAAAGAGCACAACTTAATCATAGGTAAAACTTGGTTCAAGAATCATAAAAGAAAGCTGTATACATGGAAGAAGCGTGGAGATACTGACAGGTTTTAGATATATTATATAATGGTACGACAGATATTTAGGAACCAGGTTTTAAATTGTAAGACATTTCCAGGGGCAGATGTGGACTCTGACCACAAGCTATTGCTTATGAACTATAGATTAAAACTGAAGAAACCGCAAAAAGGTGGGAATTTAAGGAGATGGGACCTGGATAAACTAAAAGAACCAGAGGTTGTACGGAGTTCCAAGGAGAGCATAAGGGAGCAATTGACAGGAATGGGGGAAAGAAATACAATAGAAGAAGAATGGGTAGCTTTGAGGGATGAAGTAGTGAAGGCAGCAGAGGATCAAGTAGGTAAAGAGACAAGGGCTAGTAGAAATCCTTGGGTAACAGAAGAAATATTGAATTTAATTAATGAAAGGAGAAAATATAAAAATGCAGGAAATGAAGCAGGCAAAATGGAATACAAACGTCTCAAAATGACATCGACAGGAAGTGCAAAATGGCTAAGCAGGGATGGATAGAGGACAAATGTAAGGATGTAGAGGCTTATCTCACTAGGGGTAAGATAGATACTGCCTACAGGAAAATTAAAGAGACCTTTGGAGAAAAGAGGACCACTTGTATGAATATTAAGAGCTCAGATTGCAACCCAGTTCTAAGGAAAGAAGGGAAAGCAGGAAGGTGGAAGGAGTATATAGAGGGTCTATACAAGGGCGATGTGCTTGAGGACAATATTATGGAAATGGAAGAGGATGTAGATGAAGATGAAATGGGAGATATTATACTGCGTGAAGAGTTTGACAGAGCACTGAAAGACCTGAGTCGAAACAAGGCCCCTGGAGTAGACAACATTCCATTGGAACTACTGACGGCCTTGGGAGAGCCAGTCCTGACAAAACTCTACCATCTGGTGAGCAAGATGTATGAGACAGGCGAAATACCCTCAGACTTCAAGAAGAATATAATAATTCCAATCCGAAAGAAAGCAGGTATTGACAGATGTGAAAATTACCGAACAATCAGTTTAATAAGTCACAGCTGCAAAATACTATCGCGAGTTCTTTGCAGACCAATGGAAAAACTAGTAGAAGCCGACGTCGGGGAAGATCAGTTTGGATTCCGTAGAAATAGTGGAATACGTGAGGCAATACTGACCCTACGACTTATCTTAGAAGCTAGACTAAGGAAGGGCAAACCTACGTTTCTAGCATTTGTAGACTTAGAGAAAGCTTTAGACAATGTTGACTGGAATACTCTCTTTCAAATTCTGAAGGTGGCACGGGTAAAATACAGGGAGCGAAAGGCTATTTACAATTTGTACAGAAACCAGATGGCAGTTATAGGAGTTGAGGGACATGAAAGGGAAGCAGTGATTGGGAAAGGAGTGTGACAGGGCTGTAGTCTATCCCCGATGTTATTCAATCTGTATATTGAGCAAGCAGTGAAGGAAACAAAAGAAAAATTCGTAGTAGGTATTAAAGTCCATGGAGAAGAATTAAGAACTTTGAGGTTCACCGATGACATCGTAATTCTGTCAGAGACAGCAAAGGACTTGGAAGAGCAGTTGAACGGAATGGATAGTGTCTTGAAAGGAGGATAGAAGATGACCATCAAAAAAAGCAAAACGAGGATAATGGAATGTAGTCGAATTAAGTCGGGTGATGCTGAGGGAATTAGATTAGGAAATGAGACACTTAAAGTAGTAAAGGAGTTTTGCTATTTGGGAAGCAAAATAACTGATGATGGGCGAAGTAGAGAGGATATAAAATGTAGACTGGCAATGGCAAGGAAAGCGTTTCTGAAGAAGAGAAATTTGTTAAAGTCGAGTATAGATTTAAGTGTCAGGAAGTCATTTCTGAAAGTATTTGTATGGGCTGTAGCCATGTTTGGAAGTGAATCATGGACGATAAATAGTTTGGACAAGAAGAGAATAGAAGCTTTCGAAATGTGGTGCTACAGAAGAATGCTGAAGATTAGATGGGTAGATCAAATAACTAATGAGGAAGTATTGAATCGGATTGGGGAGAAGAGAAGTTTGTGGCACAACTTCACCAGAAGAAGGGATCGGTTGGTAGAACATGTTCTGAGGCATCAAGGGATCACCAATTTAGTATTGGAGGGCAGCGTGGAGGGTAAAAATCGTAGAGGGAGACCAAGAGATGACTACACTAAGCAGATTCAGAAGGATGTAGGTTGCAGTAGGTACTGGGAGATGAAGAAGCTTGCACAGGATAGAGTATCATGGAGAGCTGCATCAAACCAGTTTCAGGACTGAAGACCACAACAACAACAACTGTTATTATAATAAATCCCATTACAGAAAAAGCAACAAAAGGGATGGTAAATGATATTTCCCAAAGAATTATTTAGTGATTCTCTGAAAATGGGCTCTACATAAATTTTGAAAAAAAACATGCTACATTTAGTTATGTAGAACAAATAGAGTAGTACAAACATTTGAAGTCAGTAAACAAGGTAGGTAGCTCCAAAGTTTCGTATGTACACATTTTTGTGAATTAGATGAAGCATATTACCGAACTTCTCAAACAGTTAATTTCAACTACTTTACTCTTAGTACAATTGCTAATCTTGGAATCAAACTTATCAACTTCTTGACATATTACACATATTTCCACCCAATAATGTAGTACAGAATAAATTTATGAGGTAATTCATCACTTACAAAACAAGTATTGATCGCACAAAAGCGAGCAGTAAGAATAATATGTGTTAACCCACGAACTTCATGTAGATACCTCTTCAAGGAACTAGGCACTTCAATTGCGCTGTCACAATACATATATTCGCTAATGAAATTCGCCATAAATAATCCATCACAAATTGAGAAGAACAATGATGTACATACCTAAAACACTAGAGGGAAAAATAACCTTTATTACCCATTGTTGAAGGTCCCAGTGGCTCAGAAAGGAGGTCAGCATGCAGAGGCAAAAAATTTTTGATAATTTTCCCAAAAACATAAAATGTATGACAGGTAGCAAAGCAAGTTTTAAATCTAATCTAAAATCATTTTATGTGGACTGCTCCTTTTCTTTCACTGACAAATGTTTATTCAACAACAACCAGCCAGTAAAAAAACAGTTAATATATAAGGGTGGTCGCATGGGAAGAACTGAAAAGTATATGCGTTCATCAATATGGAAACTAATCGTACAGACATATATTGTAAATTGACTGGATCCAAATCAGTTCCCTTAGAAAATCGTTCAAATGATTGATGGAAATTGTTACGACGTAGCTAGTACTCATATATTTAAAAAAATACAAGCGTGAAAGCAGATAGCCCTTGATGGGAATATCGTTCGTTATTTGACCTGAGAACATCCGCCGTGAACAGACTGTTTATGAAGTGTATGTGCTGTGATGTGAAGTGTTGTGTGTTTCTGTCCATGATGTCAATTGATTGATAAGAAAGTCGACTAGTGCCCATAGAAGACTGGAGGCGTGTTGCATGAGTTGAGTCCAGTCTTAACAAATATATGAGAACTGGGAATTTGATAATCTTCAAAATAACAAACTTAGATTTTTAATCAATATTTTACATGAAAGTGGATAATTTCGTTGTCATGTTGTGTGGTTAATATTATGTAAGTTAAAAAATGATTATTTTGTCTTATTGTGCTACATCTGAAAATATAGCATTGATAGACATTGCAAGAACACTAATGCTACACCTGTAGACTATAATGTACATGCATTCATTATGTGCGTCTAGCAAACCTCGATGCATGTGCTGTTTTCCACTGCGTACGTGCATGCACACGAGAAAAGGCGCACATCTTTTGGTACACGTTAATAGCACCATAGAGAGCATTGAGGGCCAAGTGAATGAAAACTATCTTAACAATGGTGCCATCATTATAAGCGACTGCTATCTTGAGGCAAATACAAATATGATGTAAGTGAACTCGCTTCAGTTTTTCACAGTTCATACAGGTCCTTTAACTTGAGATATCAGTGGCTCAATGATCTCACGTCATAAAACTATCTACTGCAGAGTCCCACTTCCAACACTTTTCGATTAACTGTGTGCTGTGAAACACCTCTTTCACCATCTGGTATTATGTTCAGCTGCAAAGTTTCCCCAGTTAAGGTAGGCTAGTAATTTGTCGATTACTAGCGTATTCATTAATATTGTAAGAAATGGGCATAAGGTTTTACTTACTATCTTGACAAAATTAATTTTGGAACTGTTTTTGTATGTTTAGGGGTACATACCTGCAGTACATGTATACGCTGAAATCCCTGCGCTGCAGTAGCGCAGCATGCCACTAGGCGAGACGGGACAAAATGAAATGGCGCAGCCCGTCTCCTTGTCATCAGTAGACTGATGAATATTGTTTAGGATTTTCTAGCAGCGCGCTGCAGCGCTGTGACGTGCAAACTTCGATGTTATAAGGAGAGAGATCACGTAGCCACACAAAAGTTGGCAACGTGTATCGATACCACAGACACTAGTGACGACTCGCTGCAGTCCGCAACGGTATATGGGATGGGCTAGTGAAGACCACGCCTCCCCTATCAGCAACAGTAGCGCCCTGACACTGAGATCAGTATAGCGTTGAGCATGCATGAACTCAGCCCATTTCGAGACTTCAATTACACCAGTCAACATCATCGTCTAAGACCAACAGTTACTTAAAGTTTCTGATAAAATGTACACCATAAGGTTGAACATTGCACTGCAGGAGAACAGTCTGTTAATTAGAGCATCAAGTGATGATTCGCTGGTTCATTACACTTGTAAATTATCCAGTACTCCTGTGGCAAAAACGTAAATGAAAGTGAAGTACATCTATAAAGTGAACTAATATCCAATAAGTTCTAGTTTGATGAGCCTTCTCTCAGAGCAATCAGAGAACCCACAGTTGTGACTACAGGAGAGTAGTTTCATGTGGTCACAACACATGTAACTGGAAAAAATTTAACTTTATATTTCCTAAGTGGTAATTAAAAGTTATGCATTAATGATGGCGTTAGCGTGTGAAAAACACATGACCCTCGGTTCCTATTACACCCATATACAGACACAGGAGCGTGACATTAATTTTGTAAAGCTGGTACTGAGACAGTCAGTGCTAGTGTGTCTCTATTGGCAATATATCTGAGAAGTTTTTATGGAAGGAGGGCAGGACTACATACAATTTAAAAGACAACTTAAATATTAGCATTTATTTAATCTCCTTTCAAGTAATTACTCTCTATTAAAGTAATATGTACTATCAAGGACCATACTTACACGTCATATCCTTTGAGAAATCATACAGTGCTGTACAACGCTGAAGCAATAACTTCTACCACCTACTTATGCTTTGTCATATATATATATATATATATATATAATCACTTAATCTGCATACAGGAGTCTGGCATTTACCTTAATCAGAGCTACGTCGTTTATGTAGTCATAATGGTAATTTTCGTGGAAGACGAATTCGCTGACATGGATGAGTACTCCAGTATCATTTTTCACACTGTTGGTACCGGCTCGGACGTCGGACACGCGGATCTCCTTTCTGAAACAGAACTGGCACGTCGTCTCAGGGAAATTAATGTAATTGAAAGGTCCATGAAATTCTGCCTAACAACATGTGTTCTGCTTCTTCAGTGCTGTTGTACTTTGCCACTTAGTATCAATATTAGTCTGCCATGAAGAGAGATTAATTTGGAAAATGCCACTTTGACAGATACACAAAAATCGAACACTAAATAATTAATAACTGTCGTAAAAAAAAACTCTACGAGACAGATAAGCATTGATAAAGAACAAGACCTAACAAAAGCAGATACAAGGTGTAATAACTAATGCATAAAAACACCCATTTGTAACACTACCGATTGGCTTGGATGTTAGTAATCATCAAGTAGGAGCCTAATAAATGAATTATATTGACAGTGTCCTGAGGATAAGGCGCTGATCGGCTAATACTGTTGTGAAACCTGTTTTGTATCAGTGTATCAGCCACTGAGTATTGTATTAACACAATCAATAAGGTTGTGTTGTAACAATAATCACTACAGAGTACAGCTGTAATTATTTACTACGTTCTTGATTTTACACTAATTTGAGGCAATTTAATGGTGGTAACACTCATCACAAGGTCACTCTTTGGCACCTTCACACGTTATAGCATTAATTAGCACAAACACATCACAGTTTCAGTGCAATAGGTTGTCGGTGCGGGTGACGCAGAACGTATAATCACGGTAGAGTATAGATAATAAAACACTTCAAAATAAACTCTTTTGTCACGATCGGTAAATTGCTGAGGGTCAACTGGCTCAGTCGACAATACGCATTACGGGCGGCCATCATCCATTACACTATGTCGTGCTCGCATGGAGCTCTCTTAGCGACACTTCCCTGCGTACTGTCTGCACTTACTAACAGTTGCTGTACCGCACTGTCGCTGGCGGCGCTCGACTCTCGATGTCGAAGCATACCTCAAACTGTGTGAGGCAAACTTACATTTATCTTTACGTAAAGGGCTGCGGACCTCTTACAAAGCTTAGAGGAAGCTGAAGAACAAGCAAGTGACAGGGACAGACAATATTCCCACTCACTTAATAAAATGTGCTGGAGATTAACAAAAGGAAGCAGTAAGAAAAGGGACGAATCTCTATTAAGGGGGTTTACAACAATAAAAAACGTTACCACGCTTACGAAAGGAAATGCCAATGAATATTCAAATTACGTAAGACTGACATTTCCATCACATACATCAAAAACTCAGCTTAAAAAAGGGCAGACTCTCCAAAATTGAAACGAAGAACATGAGAAGTTGTAATAGCAGTACGAGTTGTATTAGAAAGAGTGACTGAAAAGAACATCATTACTTTATAAAAGGCTTTGAACGGAGTGAAGCGGCAACGTTATTGGAAAAAAGAAAGAAAAGCTTTTATAAAGGAAGATTGAGCGTAGAGTTACACAAAAATCAAAGTTGATAAACATACGGCCAGAAAAAATTAGTACACTGTGATTGAAGACGTCGGATTTGATTCGATGACACCATGTGCCACACGGTGCTAGTAGATTTGTTGATAATGGTTTCATCGTAGCGGCGTAGCTGCCAGAGCGCCATCTGTGCCTACTATCTAATACGGAACGCTCACATCCAGAAGGCTCAGTGTTGTGCAGACGTGTGAGGCAAGCAGGCCACAGTGCCATTGGGTCCGCACTCGTCCTTCCTACAGTCAAGTGTGCACATTTGAAATGAGTCAAATCGTTCCCCCCTCGCCCCTCCTCCCTCCGTTACACACACACCAAGAACCATGAACCGTACATGATGGGATAAATTGTGTGCCTCAACGGTATAGATGGCAAGAACATAGGCGAATGGAATAACTCACACTATGTGATGAAAAGTATCCGGACACCCTCCAAAAAATACGTTTTTCATATTAGATGCAATGTGCAGCCACCTACTGCCAGGTACTGCATATCAGCGACCTCAGTACTCAGTAGACATCATGAGAGAACAGAACGGGGCGCTCCGCGGAACTCACGGACTTTCTAAAGTGGTCAGGTGATTGGCTGCCACTTGTGTCCTACGTCTGTACGCGAAATTTCGACGCTCCTAAATATCCCTAGGTCTAGCGTTTCTAATGTGATAGTGAAGTGGAAAAGTGAAGGGTCCCACCGTTGTGGCCGAGCGGTTCTAGGCGCTTCAGTCTGGAACCGTGCGACCGCTACGGTCGCAGGTTCGAATCCTGCCTCGGGCATGGATGTGTGTGATGTCCTTAGGTTAGTTAGGTTTAAGTAGTTCTACGTTCTAGGGAACTGATGACCTCCGAAATTAAGTCCCATAGTGCTCAGAGCCATTTGATTTTTGTAGCGGTATTTTCAACCTCTGGTATAATGCTCAGTTGTGGGTGTTCATCCAACAGGATTGTTTGTAAATAACATTCAGTTTAGGGGAGTCTAGTTGAAAGGTGGCTACACTGAGAGATAGCGCCAAAGATTATTATTCCGCCGCCTCCACTGGGCGCAGTAGTAGTTCAGAGGATGTCGAGAGCAGTCGCTGTTCTGTGGACGAGAGAGTAGACGATCTGAGTGTTGACTGAAATGTTGTACTGTTCGGTTGGTGTAATGTTTAGATGGAGGATGATGCAATTGTCAGAATATATTTGAGAAAGGAGATGAGCTTTGGATTTATGATGCTGGTGTAATGGACTATTTTCGTCAATATATAATGAGGTAAAAAGGTATTACAGGTTTCTTTAATGACAATCCCTCTTGCTCTCAGGTACAGTCAACAAAGGATCTGGCTCGTGTTCATTTAGACGTGTAATTCTGGTTTATATGTGCAATTGTAGTATTTCTGGTTTTTCAATTAGTTCATTGTAAATGGTGTTTAAAATATTTTCTCGTATTGAGAAAGAACCGAGCCAGATACATCAACGTTGAGTCACACTACCACACACAGAACAGTTACACTTGTGCTTTGTTGTTTCGTAGCTTTTATAGTTACAAGGGACTTAATTAATCAATTGTGTTAATGGAAATTCCTTGTCATTCTTTATTTTGATTGCATGCAGTCTGATTGTGTGCTAATACTATTCAGGGCCAATCGGTTATGAGAGGTCGTAACCGGTCAGCAGCTAGTAAAATTATTGCATTTATTCATTAATATTAGTCTTTCTTTTTTAATTAAGCCCCCTTGCATAGTCACAACTGCACTTTCTCGAAGGGGTTTGCCTATACCAGATGCCCACATTATATGTGTTAAGATCTCCACTTATGTGAAATGTCGATTCATCACGGAAGACGTCACGATACATAAAATCGTCATCGCCATGCAGAAAAATTCTTTTGTAAAGCTGGCACGTAAACTGTAGTCCTTAAGCTTTTAGAGTTTTTAACAACTGCAAACGATAAGAGTGTAGTTTTAAGTGTCCCCATAAAAGTCTGAATGCAGACGTCACGGCAATTACTGATACAGGACTAGCATTCAGAAATAATTTCTTGGGGCCGCACATGAAAGAGTCTCTCACTCGTTAACACGTTCTCCAGTCACTCTTGATCGACCAGCTTTGCAAAGACAGCCGGTGTCCTCAAACTTATAAATCCATCTACGGCTGTTATCACTTGGAGGATCACAATGGAACTTAAAACGGAAAGCTCGTTGCACTGTAACAACAGATTCAGTCCTTGCAAAGTGTAAAACACAAAAATCTTTCTGTTCACTGGTCGCCATCTTTACTAATCAGTTCTGAGCGAGACTTTAGGATTGATGGTCGTATACGTGTTTTCTGGTTCACGTGGCTGTGCCGTGAGTATTCCGTTTTTAACATGGAATCTGAAACCGAGTTATGCGGGATTACACTTAGTGACCGGCGTCCGTATAGCAAAATCGATTCCCTACGTGGAAAGAACCCAACGGAAACTTGCAATGCTTTGAGAGAGGTCTATGGCAAAAGCACTGTGCCACGGCGGTCTACTCCTTTCCATGAAGGTTGGACGAGCACTGAGGAGAATCCAAGAAGTAGAAGGCCATCGCCTGCAACAGACTAAATCATTCAGGTTATCGCGAATGACGTCTTGAGAGAGGATCGACGAAAAACATGAGGAAATTACATATGAGCCCAGAATGTCTACCACTTCTTCGAAACCCCATAGCTGCCTTCCATTGTGACGCTTACCTTTGCAGTTTGGCTCAGATTTGACTAAAACCTTCCTCTGTAACAGTAAGAAAGCTTGGCACCCCGCGACCTCATTCTCTGACTCATCGACGCCTCGAACAGCAAGGTGTCGACGCATGCGAAAAAATTGTCTCAGCTCAGATGCTTATATGAGGTGTCAGGTGGGTTAATTGTTTCACATTGACACCAAATTTCACTATAATTCTACTCAACGCTGTCGTGGACGTGTCAGGTGATAAGAAAGTTATCACACCTTCTCTTACCTACATTTAACCTCCTTCTTTTAACAATTCTGCGGTGGAGGTCAGAGCCACGACACACAGCGGTGATATCACCCTGTTTTTTACGGGTGTCAAACAGCCGCACGCAGAGAATCGAATACGAAGAGCCCTCAGGAGCTCCATGAAATCACCCTTCACATCTGGGCGTTGATTACCACTCATTTCGCTGCCGAAAACGACAGTCACAGTGTGATGAGCAATGCGACGACGTTCTTGACAAGGTTCGAAACTGATGACATCCTCTGGTGATTCAGTCCTACCCTAAGGACACCGTTGATCTGCAACCCCATTGAACGTGATCTGACCCTTTTTCAATGTAGCGCGACCACAATTTTTGCTCGAGTATGCAGGACAGGACCACTAGCAGCGATTCAAAACCTTCTAAACCTGGTGCAAGGCAGCAAAGGTTGTTAATCCTCTTTTGGCCCTTCTGTTTTGCTCCCTCCTTGGCGTGAGCACGAGCGCATTGACATACCCCACCCACAGTTCAGCAACACCCGGTGTGCTACGCTCGCACCTTTAATCATACAGTGAAGGCTTTCACGACCGGATGGTACTGTTGTTGATAATTCTTCCGGGGTATATGGCCGTGGTCCATGGAATTCTTCTATTCCTAACGTTTCGTCCAATACTACGTTGGACATCTTCAGAGGTATGACTGGTCCTGCTGAGTCCTGCCGACTAGCAGGTGTCCAACGTAGTATTGGACGAAACGTTAGGAATAGAAGAATTCCATGGACCACGGCCATATACCCCGGAAGAATTATCAACAACAGCTCGCAACTTTGTTGAGCCACGTTAAAAATGTACTTGTAGAGACTTTGACACCCATTCAGCTAAGTGGTGCTCTGCTGCTGCTCTGGCTCACTTAAAAGTTATCGATGGGAAGACAGTAAGTGGCAACATGGAACTGCGCTGGTGGAAGAGCTCTCTTGAAGCGAGCGGATATTCGGCTAATGGACTGGCCTTCCCCTTCCACTGTCTTAAATCAAACTGTCCACAGGTGGGATATGTTAGCGGCGACTAATACAGCACATCCACATGCACCAACGAACATCCTTCCGTTGTCAAGTACCTTGGTGGAGGAATGGAACGCCTTTAACAAGCTGGTGGCAAAATGGAAGCATGTTGCATACCATGCACTGCGTGGTGATCACACATTCTATTAAGGATGCTGGATCACCTTTTTCATTGACCAGGAGACCATCGTAAATCGCAGTACTAAAATGTTTTGTCTGTGAACAAAATTGTCATTTTTGTTCGTTTCATTGCCTGCTTCTTTCAGTTGCCTTCTGTACGTTCGTAGTATACTGTAGCGATCTAAGACAAAAAAGAAGAACAACGCACCACGAAGGAGTTATCTGAATTGGACGGATATTGGTACATGTGATGTATATGTGCAGACGAACAATTGAATTTTCAGTTACAGAAAAAGTTGGTGAGTTATTCAAAAAGACGAGCTTCACAAGTTTAGAAAGTGGAACATCATCCTTATGCAAGCAATTATTCGGCTTGCCTTTGATTCATGGACTCTTTGGATGTCCTCCTGAGTGACTTCGGTTAAATTCTGTCAAACGTGGAGAGTTAGACTTCAATTTTTCATCGTGTCGTAAGTGATCTCACGTCATTGAAAGGTAAAAGTCATTCAGAGCCCCATTGAATGTGAAGTTACAGGCATACACACACTGAAATTTATTCGTAACACCATAATTTCCCAGTTGGACTTAAAATCTGCAAACAGTATTACAACTTAGCTTCTGGCTTTTAGCACACTGAAATACAGCAATCTCATCTATAGATAAAGAAATATGGTCAGACGTGTTTATTTTTGTCGTCATGGTGATGTATTCTAGTTTTCCTTACCCATCCACACAGTGACCAGCAGTCATCACCCAGTACTCGTTGATGATTGTAGCGCTGCATTCTGGTACACCGTAACGGACATATTGAGCCTGGAACAAATAAAATAGGACTACTTTTTCAATTTATCTGTGTTGCATTCGCTGATTAGATGCCACACTCTACAACCAAATCACCAGATTTTGTTACCCGGCAGATCTCTTAGTTATGCACTTGGTACATACAGTTATTTATCGTTTTCTGAAATACCATACATGTACGCTTACCTGTATGGCCTATCATAGCGAATGTTACTTTACAATCCATGATTACTGGACTCAGGAAGCAACTGCATCGGTAGGCGTGTGGTGTAGTGGAGAGTCATTTTTAATTTATTGTCTAATGATACTAGACTTCAGTGTTATCAAAAAAAGTTCGGATATTAGGGACTCACTTTTCAAAATTGTAGTGAGAACAGAGCCAGCATGTCATCATGTGTGATCAACAGAACATTGTTGTAAAGAGTGAATAGTTCATTAGCTATACATAGAAAGATAAAATACTCTGGAAACATCCCCCATGCTGTGACTAAGCCATGTGTACGCAGCATCCTTTCTTTCAGGAGTACTGGTTCTGCAGGTTCGCAGGAGAGCTTCTGTAAAGTTTGGTAGGAGACGAGGTACTGGCAGAAGTATAGCTGTGAGGACGGGCCGTGAGTCGTGCTCGGGTAGCTAAGTTGGTAGAGCACTTGCCCGCCAAAGGCAAAGGTCCCGAGTTCGAGTCTCGGTCCTGCACACTGTTTTAATCTGCCATGAAGTTTCAGATAAAATATAGTTTGAAGGACCACAGTAATGATTCATTAGAGCATGTTGCTCTCTTGTTGAGGTGTGTACCATTATTGGACTAACAGTCATGTCTTCCTTATATTCGTACCAATTCCTCGGCAATGTAACTGCGGTATCTTCTACAGCGTGTTCGTTTGCGAGGTTGAGAGGTTGGTAGCCTATCTGTCCGCTAACTGACTAGTATTCTGACTTTGTGCTGTGAGTCTCATCATGAACGTCAAGTAGACAGACACTCAGGTTTAAATTATTATACTTTTTGTACTGGAGTGTGCACTCGTTTGAGATTTCTTGGGAGATTAAAACTGTTTATCGGACAGGTATTCCAACTTGGGACCATGGCAAAGGTCCCAGGTTTGAGTCCCTACCATCGAGACAATATTAATCTATCATTAAGTTTCACATTTAATTTATCCAGAAAGCATTATTTCTCATTAGCTTCATGAAGCACTTCTGCCTGGGATTTGTGCTAATGGAGACAATAAATGGCCAATAACGTTGATATTTTACCATGAAAGGAAACTCGTTATCTCCCGCTTCCGTGCCATTCACAACCCTTGAGTCACCCTGTCCTGGAGGTGCAGCTGAAAAATAAAATGAAACATTTATTGATGGTCCTACATATTTCGTAATAAGAAATGGCTCTGAGCACTATGCGACTTAACTTCTGAGGTCACCAGTCGCCTAGAACTTAGAACTAATTAAACCTAACTAACCTAAGGACATCACACACATCCATGCCCGAGGCAGGATTCGAACCTGCGATCGTAGCGGTCGCTCGGTTCCAGACTGTAGCGCCTAGAACAGCACGGTCACTCCGGCCGGTTATTTCGTAATAGTAACACTTAAATAAGTTATGTTCCATGGATAATCAAATATTATAAAATGGTATCTGAAAGACAGTATGACAAAAGAGACCTCACTTGCAGTAAGTGCTGCCTGAATTTCCTTACGTGACAAGTTCTTGTTGCGTTCAGTCACGTCATTTTATGTGAACCAGGGCCACCACGTTTGAGAAAACTAAATCCCTAGGTTTTCCTCACAAAGAGACTTTCTTTTTCGTTTCAAACATCTCTGCGACTGATTTTTGCGTGAGTCGATTAGCAGATACCAAACTCCAGCATTTCCGAGCGCCATGTGCCCGTTCTGTTGCCTGTTTCGTAAGCAAAAGAAGAGATGGCTGCCAGCTGGCTACCCTTTTCCCCACAACTTCAGTTTGTCACCAGTTTGCTTTATTGGAACTATAGCTATAATCTATGCTTTTATTCTACAGTGCTGGAATTTTTTGAAGCAGTGTATATGAGAGATTCTAATAATAAAACTAATCAGCTGTACTGTTTTCATATTATGCACCACTTTACAGTCTGTCAGGAATAAGTGATAATTTACGAGCTTGTTGCAAGACGTCAGGTGTATTCGTTGTAAACTTTTTCTGATAATAAATGTTTAGCTACTAATGTGACTCATTGTTGGTACTGAAAAAGGCGCTAGGTGATAGTGTGTCTTAATGAGCTGAAAAGAAAGAGCGGTTCGGGTTTGTTCAATCATGGTCTATACTCAGCAACCGTTAAGCATATCAAGAGCGGATGTAGGTAAGACACTTGCAGTGCACTGCCAACCAATGCACTCATAAAACACATCTGAAAGAAGGGACTGCATGGTAAAGAGTGGACAGGCTTATCAATGTGGTTTCCATTGGAAACGGCTACCGCAGAGTAGGGAAAACTCAATCTATATCTCAACTCTACTCAAAAGTAGAACTTTCAGCTGCAGCTGGAGGGTTTGCAAAGCTCATATCAGTAGGTTGTGTAAGGACAATCAACACTTCCGTGAGGCACTCATCTCTAACTAGGGTTCCAAAAACAAAAACAAAAATCTGAGGTCATCAGTCCCCTAGAACTTAGAACTACTTAAACCTAACTAACCTAAGGACATCACGCACAGCCATGCCCGAGGCAGAATTCGAACCTGCGACTGTAGAAGCATCGCACGGACTGAAGCGCCTACAACTGCTCGGTCACAGCTGACAGCCCACTGACGTGTGGGTGTTGGTAGTCTCCTGCTGGTATATGGTGCGGCAGTGGTCTACAAAGGCACTGATGATTTCGGCCTGCCAAGTGATTTGCCGAGCGCGACAGGTGTATATCTCGCTCATGGGTCGTTGTCGTCGGTGTTTCCTATCGGAGGCATTATGATGTGTGTTGAGGTGTTCCTGTTTCGCCGAATCTTGACGTCGTGTTCCCGCCACCGTCCCCTGCAGTCTACGGCGTATCAGCGTTACGACGTGTGCCTTAATCGTACAACGTTACCACTTGGTTTCAGGGGTGGGTGGCTGGGCGTCCAGGTCGTGGAAAACAGCTTAGAAATAGTCGGCAGTGTGCTGGCGCAACGCAGCTACTTACTTGCCATACTGATCAAGGTACGTCGAATGGCAGCTTTGGCTCCTTCCAACCACAAAGTCAAGGTTGTGCAGTACTTAGGTAAGCGACGTTCACAGGCAGCCTGTGCCTCAGTAACGTGATGGAGGCAGCTGGGATCATAGGGGTGGGAGGTGTTGGCTTCGACGGTGCGTGGCTGCTCCGCACCACTTCTGGCTGAAGAACAATATTGCGGATGCAGGACCAGTGGCCCGAAAAGGCCAATGACCAGAGTTCAGCACCTTGGAATGCTGGTGTGAGTTCCGAGATACCTAAATTCTGTCAAGTTGGCTCGCGCAGTGACCCGTCTGGAACCAATGTCCAGGTGCATCACCGTGCCGAACTTCCCAACAGATCATCGACGACAAGGCGCAGTTCATGACAGGAGTCGTAGGGGCATTTGATCCCTAGGGTGCAGGACACAGGTGAAATCTTCCCCAAGCAATTAATGGTCGCAGCGCCCTAGATATAAAGGAGCGATTTCCTCTGAACGGAAGTGTGCTCTATAGCTTCTCGGGGTGGAGCCGGACGGAGCGTAAATGTTGGCAATGCGAGTCCCCATGACGACTATTGCCATACCTCTGGCGAACGGAAAGTATGTGATATCAACTACCGTAATGCCCTCGCGTGCATAGATCAATACGCCACATCCCTGGTGGTCACCAGGAGAGAGATAAGTGTTGTACCTGACGACTTCCAGAAGTATGGCCAAGTGTGCTTCCTGTAGTGATTCGATGTCGACGTCTGATGCCCACATCTTTTCGCGCAGCAGTTGAATTTTCGCTTGTGAGCTAATGGTTCAAATGGCTCTGAGCACTATGGGACTTAACATCTCAGGTCATCAGTCCCCTAGAACTTAGAACTACTTAAACCAAACCAACCCAAAGACATCACACTTATCCATGCCCGAGGCAGGATTCGAAGCTGGGAGCGTAGCGGTCGTAGCAGTTCCAGACTGAAGCGCCTAGAACCTCTCGGCCACCAGAGGCCAGCGTGAGGTAATGTTGCTAGTTTTGATCGTTGCTATTCGGTACGTTTGAAGTCGAGGCCCACCGTTGAGGGGAACTCCATCAATGGGAGTTGAAGAGGAACGAGCCAGGGCCAAGCCGTGTCGTACACCATCTGATGGTGTTATCATCTGCTTAACTATGACTCTGTCTGGGATAATTTTGTCTCCAGCATGTAGTTCGAGCAGTAGTCGATGTCGTCACTCTACGCCATCAAGGGCGCTGTCGTTGTGGCGTTAACATGTTCCACACGTCGTCCGTAGAAGCGAAGGACGTCTCGGTGACAGTCATAACGGTGGAATCCATTGGTTCAGGTGGACCTGGACGAGACAGCAGAGTACGTACAGGCACAGCCGAGCCGGAGTCGCACTGTCGTCATTCTTGTTGTCGTGCAGGTTCTATGAGGCCTCGTCGGTCCTGAGTTATCTCGTTCCAAGACCGTACTGTAAGATGGCACTTGGCAACGGAGATCGTTGGTGATCTGTTGTACACCGTTAAGAGATACGTTTGGAATTGCGCCCGGCGTTTGGCAGTGTGGCCTTGAACAGTGCCACAGGGGCGGAAAACCGTGATAACGTTTTCCACAGAGAGCTCGAATGGTAATTCGAAAACTCGTTGGTGCGGATGCTCAAGCCTGTATCATCGACACTGCCGCCGGCGTGGCAAAACCGTAGGCCATTTTTGATGTCACGTAGCATTCTTTCATGCACCGTGTCAAAGACGACTTTAACGTACACCGTTTTTCTTAAGATGGACCAGTGGATGACGAAAATGTCAGAAGCTGGGATCTTAGCTACGTCGCTTAGGGGCGTTCCTCTTCCAAGGATAGTGGTCGGGTGTACTCATTGCAGAAGGTGAATCCCAAAGTTTATTTTCGAAAACTGTTCGCCATGGCCCAAGTAGATGTAAGTGACGACCGTTGAAAGTAAACAACAGCGAACGAGCGCTCCACAGGCAAAAACAACAGCAAGTTCGCACTGCGTGGCTGCGAAAGCCAGATGTAACTCGACCACGGAGACGGGTATAGATCCAGTTCTTCAATTGATTCTGGCAAGTTGTTGGTTCCTGATAAAATTAGAATATACTATGCCAGTGTCTGCTCACGTGTAGCTGTCAGCTTAGTGGATAAAAAATTAGTCACCCCCGGAGAAATCATTACAATTATCATTTAATAGCTTGTAATTTCGTCCAGGGTCCTTGATGACCTCCTGAATTCGGTTAGGATGTGAGTCCACAAAGTTGCGCGAGTAAGTCGCATTCAGGTTAAGCCATTCGCTGAGGATCTGATTGCGCAACTCCACCAAATTGTGGTATGCTGAAGTCGAACTTTTATCCGCTTCTCCGGCGAGTACCACAGATTTTCTGTGGCGTTCAAGTTAGGTGATATTGCAGACCAGTCAATATGAAATAGGGTGGGCGTGGTTTTCTAGACCATTTTCTCTAAACGCCTGATTGACCCGCTGAACAAGATCACTGACTGACATTTGCTTCCTGACATGACTACCTGCATGATGAACTTCTGTACATCCAGCTTCAAAGCTTCTGCACCTTTGCCGAACTTTACTCACACGCGTGACAGTTCCGTTATTTGGTCTGCATTAAATCACGTGGAACGGTCAACATGAAGAAATCTAATGGCAACACGCTCTTCGCACTTGGTGGATGACTGTTATTCTAGGCATTTTTGCGTGTTCAATGTTCGCTCTGATCTTAAAAGTGCAGCTGGCGTAATCGACGGGCAAACTCGAGACACTGCGCAAAGTATCTGCGAAAAGCCTTATCGGATTCCGTCCGTGGTTTTAATTTCACAACCAACTGGACCTTGGACAAAATAACACTCGTACACCAAAAATTAAACTATGCTACACTCCTGGAAATGAAAAAAAGAACACATTGACACCGGTGTGTCAGACCCACCATACTTGCTCCGGACACTGCGAGAGGGCTGTACAAGCAATGATCACACGCACGGCACAGCGGACACACCAGGAACCGCGGTGTTGGCCGTCGAATGGCGCTAGCTGCGCAGCATTTGTGCACCGCCGCCGTCAGTGTCAGCCAGTTTGCCGTGGCATACGGAGCTCCATCGCAGTCTTTAACACTGGTAGCATGCCGCGACAGCGTGGACGTGAACCGTATGTGCAGTTGACGGACTTTGAGCGAGGGCGTATAGTGGGCATGCGGGAGGCCGGGTGGACGTACCGCCGAATTGGTCAACACGTGGGGCGTGAGGTCTCCACAGTACATCGATGTTGTCGCCAGTGGTCGGCGGATGGTGCACGTGCCCGTCGACCTGGGACCGAACCGCAGCGACGCACGGATGCACGCCAGACCGTAGGATCCCACGCAGTGCCGTAGGGGACCGCACCGCCACTTCCGAGCAAATTAGGGACACTGTTCCTCCTGGGGTATCGGCGAGGACCATTCGCAACCGTCTCCATGAAGCTGGGCTACGGTCCCGCACACCATTAGGCCGTCTTCCGTTCACGCCCCAATTTCGTGCAGCCCGCCTCCAGTGGAGTCGCGACAGGCGTGAATGGAGGGACGAATGGAGACGTGTCGTCTTCAGCGATGAGAGTCGCTTCTGCCTTGGTGCCAATGATGGTCGTATGCGTGTTTGGTGCCGTGCAGGTGAGCGCCACAATCAGGACTGCATACGACCGAGGCACACAGGGCCAACACCCGGCATCATGGTGTGGGGAGCGATTTCCTACACTGGCCGTACACCTCTGGTGATCGTCGAGGGGACACTGAATAGTGCACGGTACATCCAAACCGTCATCGAACCCATCGTTCTACCATTCCTAGACCGGCAAGGGAACTTGCTGTTCCAACAGGACAGTGCACGACCGCATGTATCCCGTGCCACCCAACGTGTTCTAGAAGGTGTAAGTCAATTACCCTGGCCAGCAAGATCTCCGGATCTGTCCCCCATTGAGCATGTTTGGGACTGGATGAAGCGTCGTCTCACGCGGTCTGCACGTCCAGCACGAACGCTGGTCCAACTGAGGCGCCAGGTGGAAATGGCATGGCAAGCCGTTCCACAGGACTACATCCAGCATCTCTACGATCGTCTCCATGGGAGAATAGCAGCCTGCATTGCTGCGAAAGGTGGATATGCACTGTACTAGTGCCGACATTGTGCATGCTCTGTTGCCTGTGTCTATGTGCCTGTGGTTCTGTCAGTGTGATCATGTGATGTATCTGACCCCAGGAATGTGTCAATAAAGTTTCCCCTTCCTGGGACAATGAATTCACGGTGTTCTTATTTCAATTTCCAGGAGTGTAGTTTCGAAATATGTGGAGTACTATAAATCAGACACTGAAGAATAACGTCCAACATGACACAATATCGGAATTTTTTAAGGGGGGGGGGGGGGGGGGGTAGGACGTCAAACGGGCCGACTTGGAGCAGGAGAGGCACCACAGGACATTTTAATTCCTACTGTCTATACTTTTACAAATAAATTCATAAAACTTTATCATCATGACCAGAAAGAATTCAGAATTCACATTCGTACCAGTGGGAGTTCCAAAATATATATCTTTATTTCTTTCTACACGTCAAATTTCATCATTTTTTCACTTACTATTGCCAGCATGTGTAGCTATAGGTACACTTTTCTTCATAAGTAGGAGAGTTTCTTCCATAAATTTTGCACAGCACACAAACAATACTAACAGGTGTATAAAACTCTAGAATTTTCCAAATCTATTAAAAACTGCGGTAAAAATTCAGATAATAAACTGTAGAATTTGAGTTTTTTCTAAACATGAAGTTTAAACAGCTCATTCATTTTTTCGTAAGCTAAAGAAATTCTAGTTTCAAACCCCTGTAACTATGGTTTGTATACTGTGCAAAATTCGTCGAATAATCTCTCCTATTTATGAAGAAAACTGTACCTATAGTAACAACTGCAGCCAAAAGTAAGTGAAAAAATGATGAAATTTCAAATATCAAAATAACAAAATTGTTACGTTTTTGAACTTCCACTACCAAGAGTGTGAATCCTGAATCCTTTCTGGTCATGCTGACAAAGTTTTATGAATTTACTTGTAAAAGTATAAACAGTGGAAGTTAAAATGTCCTGTGGTGCCTCTCCTGCTCCATGTTGGCCCGTTTGACGTCCTACCCCCCTTAAGTCAGTGGCAGTGTCTACGAGACTGTATTAAAGTGAAAACTAGATACCCATTCTCAAGGAAAAAGTCTCATCTATAGGAAGAGGTCATCAAGGGTCCTAGACAAAATTACACGCATTAAATGATGCTTGTAATAATTTCTCTGGGGGTGACTAATTTTTTATCCAGCAGGCTTACAGATGCACGTGAGCAAACACTCTCACCATGTGGAGGTAAAACGTATTCTGCTTAACAGTGAAATTAATAAACGTAAAAAGTGCTGTGTACATATTCTTTCAGTGAAAAAAATGCAACAAGGTCGACAAACATGGAGAGGCTGTTTGGAAGAAAGGGAAGCCGTCAGATTACATAGACATGCCATGCTGTACCATCCAATAGGAAAGAAGAATGTTGAAGATGGATAGAAATGGGAAATTGGAAAATACAGCGTCATACTTGGAATGCAGAACAAGAAAACACAGAAATTGTAATACAGTCGTCTAGTGCCCATTTCATTGACTAGCCAATAATAAACACATTTTTCACATAAGGTTTACTGGAACGTGTCAACATTAATTAGGTGTTATTTAGAATCTATGAAGCCAATGGTTGATGTTAGGAAGAACCTATTTGCATTGCCACTTACGGGTCACGCCGTAACACAGGTCTGCAGATCAGCGTTAATACATCTCTCTATGCTTTCTACAAAGGTTCATAATGGAGCTACCGTAGATGATTTACTCGTATGTTCATCTCAACATGGCTATGCTCAGTGGGTGACAAAATATGTCTCTGAAATACCCTACCGCTTTAGGAGCAAGCACTAAGGCAAGAACCATTCAAACAGTAAAGAAGAACTTTCCGTACGATATGTCAAAGTGGTGACTGCAGCATCCTGAAGAACTCGCTCAAACTGATACGACATGTTTTCGTTTCAACATAAAAAAGCAGTGCGAATACGCCTACTGTAAGTCACTGTGAAAGCTATAAATTCTATTTTCGACAGTTTCGTACAAAAGAATGAAGTCTAAATCTCGCTTGAATGCTCATGGAACAGTGAGTGCATTAGTTTGTTCTATCCTGATGCTCCTATTGCGCGTTTAGATAAAAAAATTATGCGTTTAAGAACATTTTTGCACGGATCGATCTTAGTAATACCGAAATTTAGATGTAAGAAAAAGGAAATTCCATTGTGGATTTTACACCTTTTCTTTTATTGCTGGTAATTTAACGTAACAGTAGGAAGCCAAATGTAGACTTCAGGGCTTAGTACAATGCAGTGAACGGTGTATATTTGATCTTCTTCTTCGTAGTGGACTCTATGAGTGATGTTTTGTTCCAAATGCCTTGCTCTTCAGTAAAATTACTTTTCGCGCACAAACCTGTAGTGACTGCGTCAATAGTTTCATTCTCGCCACCAGATGCACACGAAACCTGTTATTCATTACATTGCTATTGCTACCTCTCACGTTACTGTGTCTCGTATGATAAAACATGTCGATAAAACTAACTACTTAAGGCGTCTCCATCTATCTATCTACATCTATGTCTTGAAGTCTCTCTGTCTC
This sequence comes from Schistocerca gregaria, assembly GCF_023897955.1. Taxonomy (NCBI): domain Eukaryota; kingdom Metazoa; phylum Arthropoda; class Insecta; order Orthoptera; family Acrididae; genus Schistocerca; species Schistocerca gregaria. The sequence continues at coordinate 310,904,239 of NC_064923.1, read as the reverse complement.
TCTGTGTGTATATGCCTCTATTTATATCCATCTCATTCACTCTTACACACGGTCATACTTTCACACTGACACACATGTGTCGAAACTAGATTATTTGCATTTCATTACTAAAACAAGAACAATACCAGTTCTATAGATGACAACGGATCGTAAAATATTTATTTGCAGCTTCTAATGTGTTATAGTATTTGCCCATCTGAAACCGTCAATCTTTATAATCGTAGGGCACGTTAGTTTTGTTTTACAGTTATTGCTGTCGGCAGTGACGTAAAAGTTCGTGGTAATCTCTAATACGTTTGGCACGTTTGTAGAGGCAGCACAAACAACGTTATTTGTGATGACACGTGATTCACATCGATTTACATGTAAATTTCCATTTACGATCCACAGAGGAGTATAACGCTTTTTCGAGTAAGTGTGAAAATATCTTGAGGGTATTTTTGTTCTGTCATTGCAACTACAAAAATGCGTGGTTTTTTTCACCAGACGCGTTTCACGTTATTGAGAGAGAGCATCACCAGTGGTCTGCAATAAAATTATTTACAATTTGATTTGCTTTTAGATCGGAAAACAGTTCGTTGAGAACATGTTGATTAGTATTTACAGTGATTTTTCTTGATTTTACGGTTATAGAAAGAAATGCCGTCTGCTAGTACATTTCAAATACTCAGATTCAACTATGATTAAAGTTCTGGTGTTTGAAGCTTTCATCGAAATTAGATTGCTTGATAGCAAGAATATATGGTAGTGTACAGACGACATCTTACATTCAGATTACGCCAGCAATGTGAGAACTACAGAGGAAACAGTATCTCCTTTTTCATAAAAGCTACTACTTGAAGAAGGATCAATAGTGGAAATATTCAATCTTCAGAACCTAGGATCAAACAGTAATTGTAGAAGCACATTGAGCCCATGAACGTCACATGATAGCGAAACATGAGCAGTAGAGCTGAGAATCATAATAAAAACTGGTGAATTAGAATGTCAATTTTAAGTATATTTTGTGCTTCTGCGATTATACTGTAGCAAAGACGAAACGCATCACAGAAACGTAAACGGCATTATGAATGTTACAGACGCACTGTCAGCATTAATATATATGGGAAGCTAAAAACTTTAGTTATTTGTTAAATAGCTTGTATGCACAACTGTATTGCTTTGCACCCAACGATTTGAGCACTTCACTGTTGAAACATCAGTCAGGCAGTTGCTATGGACAGATAGGCTCAAGTACTTTAAAAATACACGCCATTGTCTAAAAGCTGTTGCGCTAGTGTGTTATGTAATAAGAGTTGGCACACTGCACAGTACATACCGTAACACAGATTGGCTGAAAGCAGCAATAACACGAACCCAAACACAAAAATCATAGTGAATGCTAGGAACGGGACCTTCTTTTGCGACAATGTCCCGTGTAAATATACAAAATAATGCATACATTTCTGCAAAGTTCGAATGATAACAAAATTATCTAATCTGTTGTTATCAAAACAGATGATTAAATTCCAACCAGCCGTTGAAAGCGCTTGTTCCACCTCATAAAATTTGTATTGGAAGAACATCTTGAATGTCACATTCAGAGATCTGAGAGAGAGCTAAAGTAGCTTCGTAATTTGTACATTTTTCCCCAGTTTGAAATATAGTAAAATGTCGCCTGATCGCGTGCGTGCGTTACTGAAAACAGCAGTTATGAGTAGTGGTGATTTATTTGAATTAATTATTGTCTACAGGAAGATCAGTATTCCACTACTTCGCAAGAATTATTCTTCCATAATTCTAAATATATGGGATTTAGCATTACAGTTCAGAAAGATGAAAGAGCTAAATATGAACCTATACTACATAGTGCACATTCAACATTATTTTGTTTTTTGTTTGCAAGTCATACATAGTACTACTATCATGAACCCGGATTATTTCCACGTATTTTATACTGTCAGTAGAACTTCTGTGTTTATACTGAACTCGGAAATAATATAATCAATATTTAATAGCATTAACTGCGCGAGAAATTTGTAGATTGTTGTAAAACTGCTATTCCATATTTACTACAAGAGGAGGGAGAATTTTCTATAACACGCAACGTAGAAGGCTCAGTGCCACTGCTGTCAGAGTGTTATTCAGCGAATCCAGCGCTAATGAAGATGCATGAACATTCCACCACAAATCCCTGAATCTTATGCTCAGCCCTTCCATTTGTCCCTCTTTGTGTAGTACTTTGAAGATGCCAATTACGTTGTGTGTTCCGCGGCCTTACCAATTTCCAAACAAGTATGGCTCATTCAAGATACTGAACACGTCAGATATTCATTTCCTATCTTAAAGTAGCGTCGGCTTAAGCTGATTTACTGCCTGTCTAATTTCGATCCTTTGGGTTTCTGACGCTTTGTTTACGAGCTCTAAGGTTGACCTCTCACTTTGTTGTGACGCCGCCACGTGCTATAACTACGATCCTCAATCGTTGTGGCAGACACGAGATCATGAAGGATATGCTCATGGGAACAGTGATGAAGCTCCACCCTACTGACTGACATATGCCATTTGACGTTTTTTTAAGGAGGACCCTGGACGCTGAAATCTCCATTGCGTTAAGATTTCCTCACTACATAGCAACCAAACACATATTTTGTCCAATGGTACTCAATACCACAGCCGCATTTGTTCGCTATTCCGCTGTCGCACTGCGATTAATATAGTGACTTATAACATGTATGAGGTCGTTGTAGTAGATCTCATAGAATAGGGTTCGTCTGAAACCACTCAGTATTCAAGGCGTCTCAAAGAGCATTTAAGTGATCCTTTTAATTCGAGGTTTTAGTGATTTCTGAATAACTGTAGCCTCAAGCAACGGCATGAACGACACCAATCCAACGTGCAGCACCTTGAACCATGAATGGAAACAGATGTAACATCAACTGATGTATGAACTTGTAACGGGTAGAAAGAATTTATAGTATTTGGCGTCACGGTAATAAACTAAGACAAAAAATAGACGCACCACGAAGGAATTATCAGATTAGGACGGAAGTAGGTAAATGTGATGTGTGTGTGTGTAGACAAACAAATGACTACGATTTAAGAAAAGTTAGATGATTAATTCAAGAGAAAGACCTTCAAAATTGGGTAACTTAGTAACGTGATGGTCCTATTCTGGCCCTTGTGCATGCTATTATTCTGCATGGAATTGATTGACAGAGTTGTTGGATGGGATACAGTGCTAAATTCTGAGCAACGGGTGCGTTAGATCGTCAGAATTTCGAGCTGGTTTTAGGGTCCTGCCCTCCAAACCTTCTCCACTGGTGAGAGATGTGTCGACTTCGTTGACCAAAGGAGGGTATGACAAGCACGAAAACAAGCAATAGAAACTGTCGTCGTCTGTAGGTCAGCATTACGTCCCCGAAAAGTTAGCGGAGGATGACTTGAGATGAACGCTAACAGCTGCCGGTGTGGCCGTGCGGTTCTAGCCGCTTCAGACTGGAACCTCGTGACCGCTACGGTCGAAGATTCGAATCCTGCCTCGGGCTTGGATGTGTGTGACATCCTTAGGTTAGTTAGGTTTAAGTAGTTCTAAGTTCTAGGGGACTGATGACCTCAGAAGTTACGTCCAATAGTGCTCGGAGCCATTTGAACCATTTTTGAACGGTAACAAGTTTCGGCCTAAAATGTCGTCGACGTACCGCTGTGTTGCTATGGTGCCGTCGATATAACCAATGAGTCTTCTTGTGAAAACAAATGGCACTCCAGACCATCGCTGTTGCTTGCCGGACCCTGTGGCGCTGCCGGCCTGGGTGACCGAACGGTTCTAGGAACTACAATCTGGAACCTCGCAGCCGCTACGGTCCCCGGCTGGAATCCTGCCTCGCGCATGGATGTGTGTGATGTCCTTAGGTTAGTTAGGTTTAAGTAGTTCTAAGTTCTAGGGGACTGACGACCAGAAGTTAAGTCACATAGTGCTCAGAGCCTTTTGAACCATTTTGAACATGTGGCGCGCCACGGTGACGTTGGTATCGCACGATTGTGCAGGGTGTCTCCAGACACGTCTTCGATCTGGAATCTCATTTACTGGAGTAGAATTGTCTTCAGTGATGATTCCCGCTTCGAACTGAGGCCCGATGACCAGCGTTAAGCCGTTTGTTCCTACTTCAAAGAGATACTTAGTGCGATTTTCCACTGTGAAACGGTTTTGGGAAAAGGCGTTTGATATTTTCGGATTTGGTTTTTGTCATCCTTCGTTTCAATGCCATTATGATCACAGAGTGTCTGGACAGATCGTTTTCATCCTTTCACTGATTTAATTTTTCAGTTTTTTCTGTCATCGACGGACAGAGTTTTTAGTTCGAGTTCGTTAAAAGCGCCAAACATGACCCTCTTTATGCTGATTTTGGCATCCTCTACTTTTTGTTTGTCTATGAGGCTTTGGCTTCGTTCAGATTAGATTTGAAGTTCTCTTTGTACTCAAAGTAATATTCTGACACTACTTTCGAACGACGGTTTTCCATACCTCATAACCTAGCTCAGCATATATCTGTGAAAAGCATATTGTACGATGCTCTTGAACTTTGTTCATTGATACTCATCATTGTTAGGATGACAGTATCTGAAACTGAGTCCGCCTTGATGCAAAACACGTAGTTATTTATTTTCCCACACTAGTTTCGGCGACAAATATCACCATCATCATAATATAGTAACACATTATTAGATTCTGACTGTTCGTTTTTTGAAATATAGTCTTCTACGGATAATATGGAATCATGCCATAACTTACAATAAATAAGGTAATATTACCTTATTTATTGTAAATAAGTAAATTATTTATTGACATTATTTATTGTAAGTAAGTAAATAAGGTAATATTACCTTATTTATTGTAAGTTATGTCATGATTTTACGAATTATTCTCGCTGTTTTTCGCCTATTTTCTGTGCTTCTTTCTGTTGCCGTTTTTTATCAGCGTACATCATGTCGTCTGCAACTGTGTGAGCGGCTGTTAGTAAAAAAATACTAAACGGGAACTTAATATTTCGGCATATACACTTATGGTTGTGGTAATATTGTGGAATCCAGTTTCGGTGTGTACTGGGCTGTTAATTAGTCATTCGTGTACTCACTTCCTTTGGATGGCATGTAGCTGCACACAGAGAACCAAACTTTCGCACTCTGTTTCTGATCCAGAACATTACGCCATCTTGCTGTTCGCGTGGGTCACAAGAGGTGTATCGCATGTGGCGAGAAAGGCTGTAGCGGGAATTAAGACGACTTCTGTTCCTTATTTATGTCTCTGCAAGTGTGATGAGGCAGTGGTTCTTTTGCTTGGGTCTGCTTTCTATTATGTGTCCTTGGTCAGTTCTCTCACAGCGGTAAAAAGTGTTTTGTTGCAAAGTGTTGTGTTTTTGTTTATTACATTCTTTCCTTTCACTATGGCCTTTTGTATGTAGTAATTTTCTTCTATTGTTAGTTGTCGGTGTAGATTGTTGCTGCTTTTCAGAATGTGTAGATCGTTTTCGATATTAGTGGGCTGGTTCAATTGGCTCTGAGCACTATGGGATTTAACTTCTGAGGTCATCAGTCCCCTAGAACTTAGAACTACTTAAACCTAAGAACATCACACACATCCATGCCCGAGGCAGGATTCGAACCTGCGACCGTAGCGGTCACGAAGTTCCAGACTGTAGCGCCTAGAATCACTCGGCCACTCCGGCCGGCATATTAGTGGGGTTTTGGTTTTTGTTCATTACATGATCTGCAAAAGTTGAATGTATGCTGTCACTCTTTAGAGCTCTCATGTGCTCTGTGTGCCTCTTTCGGAAGTTTCTGCTTGTTTGTCCTATGTATTGGGCCTGACAGGAGTTGCAAGTGAGTTGATATATTCCAGCGTTGCTGAACTTGACTGAGGTTTTTCTGATTGGTCTTAGCCTTCTCTGAACTGACCAAGGACACAGAACAGAAAGCACACACAAGCAAAAGAACCACTGCCTCATCATACACAGAGACTGATGACCTCAGTTAAGTCCCACTTTGGGTGGCTGGATGTATGTTTACAGAAAAACATACCCATACGGAAACAACAGAAGTCCCAAAAACACAGGAGACAAGCGCAGATGTTACGCCTCATTAAACACAACACAGTAATGTTACGAGGCGGGTCGGCAATGCGAGGTGTGGAAACAACTGACACGACGTTACCTAAGCGAAAGAGGGTGGAAGCCGTTCCACACCGGCCACCGTGGAAGTGTTCAACATACGTGTCGAAAGGCACAGAAAACCTTAAGTAAGCGCAGCCCGAAAGCGTATAAATACTTAGCTGTTTTGTACTAAAATCACTTGTGTTAGTATCGCAGTTCTACAACTACAGGTATGTGACGGTCGCGGCGTCATCCGGAATGCTGCCCGAAGTCCACAGTTCGACTCGGTGACCGGTTAGCCCTGTGGTGAACCACTGCAAGAAGCCGTAAAGAAGTTATTTTGGAACTTCAGGCTGTTTGTGTGGCATTGCGTGGCTCCCCCTGCCCCCTGTGGCTCCGGACAACTTCCAAGAACGTCGCTCGATGTGACGACCATCTGCATCCACGACATCCCGGAACAGCACTAGAGAGACCATTTCACAGTTGTTTGCAGCACAGGTTGACCACGGAATGTTCAGCTGTTATGACGTAGTTTATGCACTGCATCAAGTTAACGCATTGCGCCCGCATTCTCAGCGGTGGAAACAGTAACTCATTCAACAATTTTTGGAGAAATTCCAAAATCTCAAGAATTCGAAACTCGTTTTTCAGCCCCAGCGTCGATATTGGCGAAGAGCAACAGCACTATTTCAGATGTTCTGATAAAACAGCTTTATGACTGAATCTGTGCTCCCCTCATCCACTCTTGTGTTGACTGTCCCATATGTAATGCATGCTGATGCTTTTGTTTCAATCCTACGTTGCTGTACCAGCACCGTCACCTAACAGCAACACATGGCACTAACACTACTAACAACGTAAGACTTGTACCGCACATTCCGAACATCGTTCCAAAAACGTTTGATATCTATACGGCAAATAATTTTCCGTCCACACTGGCTCAAGTAGCGTAAGTTTAATTATAACCATCCTGCATGCAAATCTTCAAATAATTGATATAGAAGGTTGTACATTTGAAGACTTTCAAGTCCTATTTTAATTTCAAATGCAGAAATTTCTATCTGTCCTTGTAACCACGTCGTTGCAGTTAAGTTGTAGGAAAAGAACCGTAGGTGGAGAGCATTACATTGGCAGACTGTTTTGAGAAGGATGTGGAACTGAAAACACGAAGAAGGGCGTACAATTAAACTTTGGAAAAAACCGTCAGATCTCTCGGTGTATTTGGTTGATAAAGTGAGGTGTCGTTGCGATAATGTGCTGAGGTTGGGAAGGGGCATGGAGGAGGTGCATATTGATACGAGCGCGGCAGATTCTGAGGTTACATTCTTAAGGATTGGTAGTTGGTGTCAATTTGTAGAAGGTATAGATAGTATAGAACAGGAGAGGGGGCTGGGGGGAGAGTTAACTGACATTGAAGGCAAGGAGGAGTGCGTGGTGTTTCAATATGTGGAAGGAGTGACAGAGTTTTGCAACAGTGTAAATAATGTCGACAATTACATACTAAATGATGGGTCGAATTATGACACTTTACGTGTGGAGTGTAGTGAAACGTTGCAAACCACATAACGGCCAGTTAATAGTAGTTTAATCAATTGCGGAATTTTTCCTTGCCCGATTATTAAGTGCGGTTTCCACGTTAGTTTACGTTGAGGGCTAGTGTGAGGTATTTCAGTTTGTTCATCAATTTGACAGAGCGGCTGTAGGTTCCATAGAATTGTTGGAATGGAACCTTTGGGTGGTTCGTCCTAAAATTATTGCATGGGCATGGGGAATAGTTGAACTTCAGTTTACATGGTTGTACCACGAGGTAAATTGCCTAAACGAAGTTCTGGGGATATTTGGAATTTATGGAGGGTGGAGCAGATGTTAGAGACGTGGTATTGTCGGTTTACTGCAGGAGGTGGGCAAGGGGATGTGGTTTAGGAACGTAGGGAATATATAGGAGGGGAGATAGGACAGACTTTTAGGAAGACTTGCAGCGGAATAATGGAAGTTACTTGTAGCTGATACAAGACCCGACGCCTCCTTCTGCCGGGGCAGCCAGCTTATAGCGTACAAAAGAAACAGACAAATAACTAATTGATGCGTCGCAGAAATGACATCATAGTTGATAGCGAACTGGTAGAGCACAAGATACAGTATCTTCGGCCACTTTTCTGAATAACAGTAATAATAATAATCACCACGCACAACTTCGCACATAATTTTCAGTCACTACTTATTGCAATGGCGAGCAACACTGTTACGTATCTGAGTTTGCCAACGAGCGTAAACATTCCATAGTGGCCCAAAATCTGTCGATTTTCATCGATCGGGAAGGGGCCACCGCATAGTATGCGACCGATGTCATTTATTTGCCTGCAGCCGATATACCGTAACTTTCTTCCACGTCATCTATTCACTTTTCGGTGACTTTACAAAATGGTTACCTCAAGAGAGCCGTAGAGAACTCTGCTCTGTATTATGATCAATCAATTTGTAAATATAATAGAACGATATTACAAATATCATGAACATGTCGTTAGAGCTGAGACAGTCTAAAACTCTTGTAAACTGAAGTTCATCACAATAACTGGCATTTCAAAAAGTAAGTATCCACCTGAAATTATAAAAATTGATCAAATAGTTCCAGTTTGAGGGCCTTGCTGTAGCGTATATGCAAAGTCGCGCAAATCCGAAGCGGGTATATAACCACCTACTTGTAGGCAAGGGATTATTGTGGCGTTCGTGTCTTTACGACGTGCGTGTCATAAATGAGGAAACGTGAACTATGGCAACATTATTACCAAATGCATTCAGGCAGGATAAACGTGCTGATTCTCTTCTTGCCTGCGAAGGACAAACATCGGTAGTCATCCATCTGAGAATGTGGAATGTGTATGGGGGCAGTGTTGTCACTCATCGTCCCAACGTCGCAAGAAGCTGCTGGAAAAGTGGTGCTCACCCTGTTCTTTGATTACCGTGGCCCATTGCTTATTGATTTCAGGGAACCTGCTGTCTCCATGACTGGGAAGGGCACCCATGTGATTAGCATGCCTTTGGTCGCTTAAAAATGGTCGACGGTTGTTGTCTCACGAGGATGTGTAGCAAGCAGTTACTGACTTTTTCACATATCAGGGGGCGAGGGCATGGTGTTTTATCAGACACGACGAGTACCTTGAACCTGGTACGACGGTGGGATGCTTGCCTCAGTGCTCAAGGTAATATTCTGTGACAAATTTTAATATGAGTCAAATCGTAATTCATAATTTTAAGAAGGTTGTACGTTTCAGAGTTTAGTTATAAAGAATTGCACAAATATTTTGTCTGTTGACTGCAATCGTCTCTACGTATCTATTAGACCTATACTTTATCAGAGGATAAGCTGAATCATAAATAAATAAAAATTTCGGTTACGAAAACTATTCCAAAAATTAAAAGTGAAGATGTAACAATTTGATTCCAGTTAGTACATTAATGTGTAGAAATGGATAGGTCCAGTATCTCGGCGAATATATAATTCAAAATAGGAAAAAATTTGGTCCTCATCAAACATGTATTAGTGGATTAAATGGTACCAGAATTTCGAGCAGCACCCTATAAAATCTTGTGCATCTTTTTTTTTAAATTACGGTTTCTCTATACATCATTATGTCAGATTGCCCAAAATGTTTGCAAATTGTTTAGAAAGTATTACGTAATAACTGTGATAAACTGGAAAACAGTGAAACATATACAAAGAAAATAGCGTGTGAAAGAAGTGGGCTGTAGTAATAAACGTCTATTGGTTTGTAGCTGCTCTAGTCATCAATCAAGTTGTAAGAGGTGTCTAGGAGACGATGGTAATGGTCGTCAGTACCGGTCTCGTCTCGTGGGTAGCGATACTGCCAGTGTTACCCTCACCTTGATGTTTTCATACGCTATGGCGGGTTGCATAGGTGACAAAACAAGTATCTCAGTCGGTGTGCTTAGCGCTGTGCAGAGACCAGCAGCAGAGGACCGCCTTGTTGCTGTGTGTGGCCGGAGAAGGTGGTAGGACTTGGCAACTAACAGTGTTACATTAAAAGCACTGAGTATCCACAAAGTCAGAAATGGCTACAGTTGAACTACAGAGTATATAATGATATATTTGGTATCAGCAGAAGCCGTAGAACTCAATAAAACTGTCATCATTTCTGGTTTACAATTTTTTTAAATTAAACATTTGTAGTAATGTTAGTAATATGTAGATACATAAACAAAAGATCATGATTGCAGCTACATGAGTGGCAAGCTTGGTTTTGCGTTCTGTACTAAATTAAGCAAATTATTTATAATATTTAATTCAGCAGCGATGAAAACAAAGAATTCTGCACATGCATACTATCACTTACCTTCTACATGTTGACAATGCAGTAGCGACCATGATGTAATAATTTATTTAAACACCATTTGTTATGGTCGTGCGAATTAAGAAACGTACGTCGGGACACATAACACCGCAACAGGAGTAGGTTTGGTGACATCCGGTCACAAAATATTAAAAGTAATGAATTAAAAGGGTAAAAGATAAATATTTAGATATGGGGCAGGATCAAGATATAAAAAAACTTTGATTTATGAAAACATTTATTAATCATATAAGATGCATACAAATCATTTTAAAGACACAAAGGAATTAAAGACATTAGCTGGCAGTGGGCACTGATGTATATCAGTTCGGTAAGCTGAAAATATGTGCTGGACTGGGATTCAAACCCGGGTCTCCTCCTGACTAGGTAGATGCGCTGTCCGCCAGGCCATCAACAAAACAGTGGTCACCACAACTGCACGGACTGCCCTAGAACGCCTCCCATCAGGACCAAATTCTTAGTCTCCACCACATACTACTGATGCAGTGCCCCTGCTCATTAGCCACATTACTCCCCTCACCTCGCCGCTCCCTGTAAGAAACCGACCTTGTCCAAAACGACAGACAGCATATATGTATGATAAAGGCGATGATTCCTTCAGCGCGGAGCTTGAACTCTTACGGGAATAAGACACATGTCCCGCAATTCATCGAGGCATGTTCGGTTCCAAGCTGGCACATCTCGGACTACGATCGTAGTACTGCCGAGTTCGCTGAATTGGTGCGCCACACACTGTCCGACACTGACCCGGCGTCCTAAGTGATACACAGTCAGTTTCGGTGAAATGATTCCAGCAATTAATAAAATCATTTGAATGCATGGTGTCTGTTCCTTCGAAAGAACGGAAACCACGCAGATCCAACAGCTGTGAAACTCTGCTGATAGCAGTGATCCCCTTTCAATGCACATACAGTTAATCAAAGTTCGTCTTCGGGGTTGTCTTGGATTGCAATATTTATCCCTGAATTATAACAGCGGATTTGGGTTCACGAAACTATAACAACATTGTGCAAGCTCTGCACCATTATACGACATCATGATCACTGTTGTAATAATCCATTTGCGCATACCATTTAGTGAAAACGACAGGAACTGTTAGTGTTAGGCTGGACTAAAACTTGAAAGATATACTACATACAGTAATGTATCAAACATTTCTGTAAATTGTGGCTAGATGATAATAGTGAATGAAGGTAACGTGGCATGAGGCAACGCAGTTATTTCTTTGATGTGGAATTTATGGCTATGTGATGCAAATTATTCAACTTCTTTACTAAACATACAGCGTCACTTTTTTTTCTTTTTTCATCGAAACAGCGCAACATGTAACAGTTACGTAAATTTTACAGTATTTCGAGACGTGTGCGTTTTCGACTCCATCTGTACACGAAAATATTTTCCAAAGATATGGCTTAGCACGCATTGTTACTCTGTACTATGACACACTCTTTTAGCATATGGTACCTCAGTGTCTGTTTAGTTGTTTATATCGATGGATGACATTTTTTCTGAATTGTATATAACTAGATACAACCAAAAATTAACTTCTACTGAATTCTGTAGAACTAATCTGCCTTTTCTTCGACTAACAGATAAATTTTAGATATATATGATGCGATATAATAACAATACTGTCCATCAGCCTTGTGTCTGCGAAATTTTCGAAGTGAAAATGAAACTCATGACTCGGGAAATGTGACACGAATAAACATGTACCTAGAATAAAAGAAAAATGCCACCAGAGAAATGAGATACAGGAAATATGTGGGATACTAATAATGAATTTTCTACTTTTCAGTTTTATTCTTTTTGCCATGGCATAGGATAAGATTCTTTTGTGTATATTTTTCTACTAATATGTGTGACATTGCGGACTAATTGTTTTCTTGTATTTACATATTATGCAACATAATAACACGCATTGCCTTAGCTTAAGGAATTTTCATGTTGAATTTGCCTATTACACTCATGTTATATATTGAATTTCCTTAGAATGCATATTTGCTGTATAAATTCTTACTAGAGGATGTGGCACAATTACTATAAAAGCTATGTAAAATATAGCACTGTAGTGAGCTCTCATAAGTCATAAAAGGTCTGTAACAAGTCATGAAAGACGTGCAAGGAAGATGCAAAGAGAATAAAGTAAGAAAGGAAGGTGTACAAAATACACATGAGCGAAAAATTGGTGACAAAGTTGAATTTGAAATGTAATGTTTAGGTAGGTCAAATGCGAGAAATGATTAGATAGGGCGAATATGAGAAATGATTAGATAGAGCAAAGATTTCAAATGGTTAGGTAGGGCAGTAGAGCCAAATAATATGAACCTATAAGAATGTATGAAATATATGACAGAAAGAAGCAAAGAAATAAGGGGAATAGTTGAATTTGTTGGACGTTTGATGAAATTATGAGTAAACTGATTAAGAGGTGCACAAACTAAAGGATCAAGATAGCATGCTAATTACTGACCATGTTAGGTATAATGCCGACTGTTGTTTGACTGACTGCATAAAATGTTCATTGATGGGAACCTTGGTTACTCCCAAATCCATATTTTCCTAATTATATATTTGTGTTCTCCTTATCTGTGTGTGTGACCACTATGTTTGTGTGTTTATTTCTTGTGTGTGATCACCATCCTTCTAAGTCTCTTTGTACCTTACACCCTGTACTTTTACTTATATTACTGATGAACACATGCTTATGTATTCATCTGAAAAGATTTTGAATTTTCTATAGGTCTTTCTGTACACATATAATAACTGTTTCTCACCATACCTATTTCTGTACAGTTTCAAATGATTTATTTGTCTCATATTTCTGTAATTTATTATTGTACTTGCCTTTTTTATCGACGTAGAAATCTGCTGTTACCATTACTCTACATATGCAGTCCATAAGCACTACTATGTAAAATGTTATTACACTTGTCTTAACATAGGTAACTGTATCTTTTATTGTAACGAATTGTAAACGATTGATCATTCACCACAAATTAATGAGAATTTTCAGGGCAGATGAAATATGTTTAATGATTATATACTGAAAACCTCTGTGCCAAATGTTGACATATTTCACCGATACAAGCTGTAATTGACATTTATAAGGTACTCTTCGGTACTACAAGATGGCTTTGAAGTTATCAATGGAACTGCAGTCTGCTTCAAGTAGATACTACCACATATTTTACTGTTTGTGCATGTGTGATGTTGTCAACTGAGAACTGTGCTTAGTGTCACTGAGTCGTGAATTTTGTAAATAATTTTTGTTTGTAGTTCCTTAACACGTATTCTTGTAACTCTTTTTTCCTCTTTGCACTTGTAACATGTTTTGTATGTTTCTATCCATAATGTTTAGAATTTTGTCCTCGCCCCATTTGGTTGGCATGGTTATTTTGAGTTTTGTAAGTTATCGATGTGCACGTCAGAGAGAGAGAGTGCAAGTTATGTTACTGTTAAACAGTCTTTGGTCTTGTTGTGGCACAGTCTTTGCCTCTGCGCATCTTATACCTTCTTAGTTGAAGTGTGGAAAGTGACAGACGTATTCAGTGGTGCTCTGTTGGCTTGTGACTGCATGTGTTAGATGAAGTAAGATTTATTGTAAAGGACAGCAAGGATGAACATGATGTGGATATTGCAACACGAAGAAATATAAAGTTTGAGTCATGTTATTACTTTTGAAGAGGAGAAGTTTGAGGTTAGACTGCAGCACTGCACAGCTAGTTTGTTGGAATGATTATCGTTAGCCGGTTAACTTCCTCAGAGCTAAGAGAAAAACCACCCCACTTCCCTGAGTCATGCATTAAGATATCAAGTGATTAAGCTGTTTGGTTCTTGTAGAAAAACTTTGTTAACATTGTACCCTTTTCAAATCACTGTTCACTTTGTTAAGCATAGCATTGTTCAGATTAATGTTATGTGTAGGGACGACGCGAAATTTTACTACTCTTTTGACTACATGCTTCATTCTAAAATCGTTGTCTAGGAATATCATTTCATAGAAATAGTTACTCTCCCCGTACCACTGTTTAAAGAAGGTCTATCATTGATCACTACCACATTGCACAATGTAATATGCAACAGTTTGAATATCGTTTGGAAATTTTATTTAAAAAGAGAAACCTAACTTCGTCACTGTCTGTTGCTGCTTGCTGTTGTGCTTCCGAGAAATGTGCTAGCGTTGTCAAGATGTGTGGTAGGTAATAGTTTTGAATAGGGTCAGTTAGTTACTTCTGTTGCATATTTAATGTAAAGACAAATTATCTTCACACCAGTTACGGTTCGTTTCAAATTAGGTTCTATTTAGTCAAAGGTTAGCTTACGAGTCTAAGGTGGATAACAGTTTGTGGGTACATAATTTTGGTAATATGTAGATTTTTTTATGGAGTGGGAGGTACATTTGGGCTAAGATTCAAACAGAAAAATGTAGTGGTGCTTAATCTTTCTTACAATTCAGCTGTGTAAAAACCGAATCAAGTATTTAAAATTGTTTCAAAATATATTAGTTGAAAATTTTAGCAGATTCACGCTTCGATTTAAAACACATAAAACAGAATTGGGGGATTTTACAGATAACACAAGAGTTATATCATTAATCTGAATAGAGAAGCAGCAACAGGAGAAAATGTTAATAATGTTTTTCAAAGAGTTAGCAATTGCTTTTTCGAAATAGATTCTCCATTACTTTCGAAAAAATATAAATTCAGATCTGTTCAGGAAACGCAATAACTCAAGAGTTACGGCAGCACATGGAGTCTGTGAATGGGCTAGAATGCTCAATATATTTGCTAGTGCATGATGATGAGAAGTTGAGTAGGAAGAAACACGTGATTGCTGGAACTTGCATGTTACTGAAATCAAATGGCTAGTATTAATGTCATTTCCTGAGAGTGGCAAAATGGGACAGTCAACTGTGAAACAGGAATAGACTCCCAATAAAAACAACACTATAATTTTTAACAGGATAGTTAGAGAGAAACTAGATTCGTACCAATCCTAAAGTCGTTGCTTCAAGAAGTAAAATGGACAATTGACACTTAACAACCAAGAAACCCGCAGAAAACTTTACAAATATTTCAGTGAGCTTTTGTACTGTCCAAGTTTACAGAAGGATTCACACCATAAACTCTCCTAAAATCACTCCGGATTCAAATGCTTCCAATGAATAGGAAATGCTGGCAAATTAAACGCTTAATAACAGAACATTGTCATAGAACTCCCGAAATCAGCTGTCTCAGAAGTATTAAAAATATCGTATTGACCATTCAAAAGATTTGGTACTCCGAAGAAATTACGGATTAGCGGAAAACAGCATTGGTACAACCAATTAAGAAAGACGGAATTATAGAAGGATTATTCTCCCTATTGTATAAACAAAATTCTGACACATAGACACTCTCTTCAGCACCGAGCACAGCAACAACATGAACGCAAAATTTGTCAGTGTAAAGAAGGTTTTGTATCAAATACATCTTGCACAGAACCAATTTTTTTCTTGAAACCCAAAAAATTTAGAATAAAGAATTAGTTTGTACTTTTACGTATTTTAGAAGAGATTTCAAATTCTACAAGAACAGGTTCTGTACATCAAAATACTGCAATTATTGCTGAAACTTTAAATGATACAAAAAATAAGGTGCAATTCAGGGAAGATATTTCAGAACATTTAAAAGCTAAAACGGGAATGAGACAATGTGATGTACTCTCTTCATTAGCTCCAACTGCGTCTTTGGAAATGTGAAACAAGATTTACATAAGCTAAAATTGACGAAAGAATCAAATGAGGAAGAACCAATATTATGATAGACTGCACAGTTTTGCAGGCGATCTAATGATTATATGGCTGGACACTCAAACAGCACAAAACAAATAGAATGTGGGGAAACCGGCACAGAAGAAAATCGAAACATTTCGAATGTGGTGCTACAGACGAATGTTGAAAATTAGGCGAACTGCTAAGGTAAGGAATGAGGAGGTTCTGTGAAGAAACGTAAAGGAACTTGTGGAAAACGCTGACAAGGAGAAGGGACAAGATGATAGGACGTCTGTTAAGACGTCAAGGAATGGCTTCCATAATATAGGGTGCAGAGGGCAAAGATTGTACAGGAGATTGGAATGCATCCATCAAATAATTGAGCATTGAGACCAAAAGGTTGACAGAGAAGAGGAATTCGTGGCGGGCCGCATCAAACCATTCAGAAGACAGATGACTAAAAAAAAAATCTACAGTTGCAGTAGAGCTATCGTACCAGAATGTCTTTCTAGGGCTAAAACACCGATTTTAAACAGAAAATGGACATTGAAGAGATGAAAAGGAGAGAATGTAAAGGAATCAGGAAGATGTTAGGTCTGAATTATAATGCAGGAGCAACATACATACTAAGGGTAAATAAATAAATTTGAAAGTATATAAAAATTTTGAAGATATACAGCGTATCACAGCGGTCTTAAAAATGCACCATCTATATTCGACGAGCATGTCCAAAATTTGTAGAAGATTTTAGAAATTTCAGAACATGAAAACACACTTGGCCCAATTGACAGGGGGCTCCAATTAGTTGACAGTGGATGCATAACATCCACTGAATCCTACTTTAGTACTAGTGCAAACACTGATGCCATCAACATTTGACGCCACAAAAAAAAAAAAATCTGCAACAGATCATAAACGTGAATAACGGATACTCATTTCAGCTTTTGAATCAACCACCTTGCATGATACCCCATAAAGATATGACAAATATCTACGCTTGTGTAGCCTAATTGCAGTTTTGTTACACACAGTGTCATTTTAGAGCCAGTTTAGATTTAAATTAACTCAGGTGGCGAAAGTCATGGGATGTCTCCCAAAATCGTGTCGGATCTCCTTTTGCCCAGCGTACTGCAGTAACTCTACGTGGCATAGGCTCAACAAGCCGGTGGAGATCCCATGCAGAAATATTGAGCCATGCTGCAGTTGTCGCCGTCCGTAACTGCAGAAGTACTCCTGATCCACGACTATTTGCAGAATGTTCTTCAAACCAATGCCGAACAACTGCGGCCCAGTGACAATGAGCATTGTTATCCACCAATAACTCCGTCGTCGTTTTGGAACGAGAAGTCCATGAACGACTGCAACTGATCAAGTAGCCGAACATACCATAGGACCCAGTCGATTCTATGTAAACACGTCATCAGGTTGTACAGTGCTTTGCTGACAACTTGGATCCATGGCTTCCTGCGGTCTGCGCCATACTCGAACCCTATCGTGAGCTCTTCCCAACAGAAAACGGGACTCATTCGATCAGGCCACGACTTTCCAGTCGCTTAGTGTCCAACCGATATGGTCACTACAGCAGGAGAGGCGCTGCAAGCCATATAGTGCTGTTAACAAAGGCACTCGCTTGGGTCGTCTGCTGCCATAGCCCATTAACGCCAAATTTCGCCGCACTGACCTAACGGATACGTTCGTCGTGTGTCCTACTTCAGTTCTGCGTCTATTTAATGCAGTATTGCTTCAGTGTTGACACTGTCAACTCTACGCTAATACCGCTGCTTTCGGTAGTTATGTGAAGGCTGTCGGCCACTGCGTTGTCTGTGGTGAAAGTTAATGCTTTAAATTTGGTATTCGCGGCACACTTTTTACACTGTGGATCTCGGACTTTGGATTTCCCTAACGATTTCTGAAATGGAATGTACCCTGCGTCCAGTTCCAACTACTATTTCGTGTTCAGAGTTTGTTAATCCCCGCCATGAGGCCATAATCACGTCGAACACTTTTTCGTATGAATCACTGAAGTACAAATGACTGCTCCGAAAACGTGCTACCCCTTATACCTAGTGTATGCGATACTACCGCCATCTGCATATGTGTATATCGCTACCCCATGAATTTTGACGCCTCAGTTTATATGTCTCACACTAGAATAAGGGATATATGCGCTGTAGAGATTGCAATTGATAGCATCGTCACCTTCAGACCACATTAACAATAGATTACGCTATTTTTTTCTGTCTTGTTTATTACCTGTGCAAGAAGCAACAGCAGCAGTGATGACATTCTTCAGTACTGTGACTGTGGATTCTTTAAAGTATATATGCTGTGCTTGCTCTGTTGGAAGAGCATTGCGTGCTTAGTACAATACCCAAGCTCGATCTTTCGTAATTACATAGCGAATCAATTGTGAAGTTGTCGCCTCAAGCATTTCGTTCCTCCAGCATTGTGGGCTAGTAGTCCAACAGTGTTGTGAAGAAGTTTCTGCGGAGATTGAAAGGAATTCACAGGAATCAGTTTGACATTACTACCGGTGAGACCACAGTGAGCCGTTTGCCTTTTAGAATAGTAATTTGGATTGAAAGTATCGTTTGTCGGTAAAACTACAGTCAAAAACATTATTCTACCACTATTCGCCTATAAGCACATTTAAATCTGAGGGCACCAAGACGCTTGGACGTATAAATCGCTTCATATAACACTCAAGTCAAAGTTTACGAGCACATCGTGCATCGAAGTGTGCCTAATTTTGATTCTGGTTATTTAACGATGATATTTCAGAGTAACTCTATTTGCTGATTTAAAATATGGGTAATATTTAGTAATTCACATTTAATTATTAGTGTCACAAATTAATGCAGAAAACCCAGAGAGATTGTGGTCATACATAAAGCACACCAGTGGAAAGAAGCAACAGGGAAGTCACTGATGACAGTGCCACTAAAGCAGAGTAATTAAACACGGTTTTCCGAAACACCTTCACCAAAGAATATGAAGCAAATACTCCTGAATTCCAATCAAGAACAACTGCCAAAATGAGAAACATAGAAGTAGATACCCTCGGTGTAACAAAGCAGCTTAAATCACTTAATAAAGGCAAGGCCTCCGGTCCAGATTGTATACGAGTCAGGTTCCTCTCAGAGTGTGCTGATAAAATAACTCCATATTTAGCAATTACATACAACCACTCGCTCACAGAAAGGTCCGTACCTAAAGACTGGAAAATTGTTCAAGTCACACCAATACCCAAAAAGGGAAGTAGGAGTAATCAGCTGAATTACAGGCCTATATCACTAGCGTCGATTTGCATTAGGGTTTTAGAACATATACTGTATTCCAACATTATGAAGTACCTCGAAGAAAACGATTTATTGACATATAGTCAGCACGCATTCACAAAATATCGTTCTTGTGAAACACAACTAGCTCTTTATACTCGTGAAGTAATAAGTGCTATCGACAGGGGCTGTCAAATTGACTCCATATTTTTAGATTTCCAGAAGGCTTTCGACATCGTTCCTCACAAGCGTCTTCTAACCAAACTACGGAGTATCGCCTCAGTTGTGCGACTGGATTCGTGATTCCCTGTCAAAAAAGGTCACAGTTCGTAGTAATAGACGGAAAGTCATCGAGTATAACAGAAAAAATATCCGGCGTACCCCAAGGAAGTGTTATAGGACCTCTTTTGTTCCTGATCTATATTAACGACATAGGAGACAATCTGAGTAGCCGTCTTAGATTGCTTGCAGATGATGCTGTCATTTACCGTCTTGTAAAGCCATCAGATGATCAAAACGACTTGCAAAATAATTTAGATAAGATACCTGAATGGAGTGAAAAGTGACAATTAACCCTTAAAAAGAAAAGTGTGAAGTTATTCACATGAGTACTAACAGAAATCAGCTAAATTTCGATTATGCGATAAGGGCTGTAAATTCAACTAAATACTTAAGGATTACAATTACAAATAACCTAAATTGGAACGATCACATAGATAATATTGTAGGTAGAGCAAATCAAATACTGCGATTCATTGGCAGAACAATTAGAAGGTGGAACTGGTCTACCAAAGAGATTGCTTACACTACGCTTGTCCGCCCTATTCTGGAGTATTGCGGTGCGGTGTGGGATCCGCATCAGGTGGGACTGACGGATGTCATCGAAAAAGTACGAAGAAGGGCAGCTTGTTTTGTATCATCGCGAAATAGGGGAGATAGTGTCACAGATATGATGCGTGAATTGGAGTGGCAATCATTAAAACAAAGGCGTTTTTTGTAGCGACGGTGCCTTCTCATGAAATTTCAATCACCAGTTCTTTTTTTTCCTCCGATTGCGGAAACATTGTGTTGGCACTCACCTACATAGGGAGAAATGATCATCACTATAAAATAAGAGAAATCAGGACTCGCACACAAAATTTTAAGTGCTCGTTTTTCCCGCGTGCCGTTCGAGAATGGAACGGTAGAGAGACAGCAGGAAGGTGGTTCATTGAACTCTTTGCCAGGCCCTTTATTGTGAATAGCAGAGGAATCACGTAGATGTAGAAATAAAACTGCAGTGATAAAGCCTACAATCAGATGTCTCTTATCTGCATTAGGCCTCCAAGACATCTATGGACGTAACCGCGAAGGAAAGATGTAGGAACCTCTTCTGTGAGGTTGGTTCCTTATCTCTGAAGACGTTCATGAACTTCGGAGCCAGATGGCTTCATATATAGAGATATAGGAAAATGATAACCTCTTTTTTTAACATGTCTGTATTGCCTTAAGGCTATTACTAGGATAATAATCTTAGCGTGACGAAAGAAGTCCATACAGACCTCATTAATTGATGTTGATGGAAGAACAAAGATATGATTACTCGCTTTTATTAGCGAAAATACGTTCTTGTTTGCGTCATTTCTTGGTTGTTATTTAGAAGTATGGATAAGATAAAGCTCATATATTAATGAGCACGTATAATTTTAATTCGTTAGTTTCATAGAAACGGCCGACCACAGAAGCAGATAGCATGACTCCTTTGTTTCTGTTCCTTTTGTCGTCGCTGGTAGCTACCACTTGCGGTATGTAGAACTGGTGGTAATAAAGGTATTTCCTGTGTTCTGGTAATATGTTTGCCTAAATTAGCGATGTGGAACGGTTCTGTCTTCCAGCTGAGATTATGTGTGGAGAGATTCCCTGCAGATTTTCATTCTATCTTTCGCTGTTTCTTTCTAGGTTTTATTTGTACATTTGCCATACATACTCTTTCCTTTCAGGGTCTGTCTCTCCATTTACGTTCCTCTGTGGTTCTTAAAATTTTAAGCGCTGTCCTCGTAGCACTTCCTTCAAGTTTCATATGTTAAATTCGTAAGTTACCTCCTTATAATAACAGTGATTCTTTCCGTGTTTTATTGAATTTACGCTTGTTAGTGAGTCCTTCTCGCAGTCATAAGTAAATTGAAATCCTTCATTATGAGTATTTTGTAGTTACAATCGGTCTAAAAACGAGTTTCATGCAGTCTTCAACGCTTAATTAGCGTTTCTGTTTCGGTACAGAGACTGTAACCTTTTCAACTTTCGCCATATTTACATTATTTTGAAAAAATGAAGTTAAAATGGCAATACCGGAAAATAATTGACGTAAAGTAAATTTCTGGAATACATATGTCTATGTAAAATATTTAAAGGTTAACACTGCAAGATTACAGGTTAATGTAAGTATGAGATAAGCCATTGCGTATGTGAAACTACGGTGTATTAATAGCCGATGTAACCGCCAGAAAGTTGAATGCAAAAGTGCATGGATTGTGTAGTACAGGTGCCGGATGTCAGTTTGTAGGATGGAATTCGATGCCCGTTGCACTTGGTCGCTCAATACAGCGCCGGTTAATGCTAGTTGTGGATAACGCTGGAGCTGTAGTCCGATGATGTCCCATATGTGTTTGATTGGAGACGGATCTGGTGATCGGACGGATCTGGTGATCGAGCAGGCGAAGCCGACATGTAGATTCTCTGTAGAGCATATCGGGTGACAACAGCGATACGTGGCGGAGCATTATCCTCTTAGAGAACACCCCCTGCAATGCTCTTCGTGAATGGCTGCATAACGTATCAAATCAACAGACTGACATACAAATTTGCAATCAGGTTGCGTGAGATCAGTTCCTTGTGTTGCGATTTTTTTCTGTCAGTGTATTTGCATTCTACGTTAACAGTTTATCAGGAAAGTTTTTCTTCCTATTGCCTGCCTTCGTTTTATATCCTCTTCACTGCCATAGTTATTTATTTCCCCACCAAATTACCTGAAGTCATCTGCTAGTTATATTATCTCACTAGCTGAAAAAGAATCGCTTTTGTTGGTCTTCATATTCATTTATTTTCTGAGAATGTTTCACATCACTCGACTGCTTCGTAAATGTGAACATTAAAAGAATCTTTAAAATGTTAGCATATCAGGCTTTATAATTCTCTCGAATGCTCAAAAATGACCTCAAACATACTTAAATTTATGTAAGTATTGACAATACCCCTCTGCGATGGACTTCATCTACATAAAAACAAGATAATAGAACCTTCTTAATGAGTCAGAAATGTACGCGTCCATGCAACACTCATGGGACTACGGGAGTTGGTTATATAGGGTGTTAGAAATACAAGAACAAATTTTTTGATAGTTGAAAACTTAATGTGTACCCTCTTCAATGTGTTAGTTGTTTTTCCTTCGTATCTAACAGTCCCCACTTCAGCATTTAACCTGCTGACCAGGGGAAAATAGGTTTAATGGCTTGCTCTTGCCACACATACTTATAGATACAGAGCAACCTAAAAACATGCTGCTCCTGATAGCTACAAGTATCATACGTGTTAGTCTGCAAATGAAATAAGTACTGATGTAATGTTGTTCAGGTCACCAATTATACCACACACTATATAGTAATTGTAGGGACAAATTAATGATGTAGAAACGGAAGTGTTGGTAGGAGAATATTTGTATTTCCATGACTTTGGGTTGGCATCACTGTAATGAGCAGAGAACGGGAGATGGATAAGTTAAAAACCGGATAAATTATTTTCTGGAATGATTTTACAGCATGGTCAAAGTTGTATGAATCGCGGAAAACTGCATAAGTTGGTAGGGCAACACAAAAACAGTCGAGCCTTAGTGACTGGCGAGCAACGTCCTGGCCGGCCAGGTGAAGGGTCAATCCCTTCGCTTGGAACCCGCATTGATGTCATTATTCGTGAACTCCGACATTTTACAGTTGAAAATATAGAAAATACATTTGCAGTAAGTGTCGGCATAGCGTAGTTAGTAACAACCTCAAATAAAGCAAAACAAGAAAAAGGTGCGTCCCGAGAGACTCAGAGCTTGTACATACTTTAAACAAAGTTATGATCATATTTTAACGTGTGGAGAAGTTTAGGTTACCCATTTTAATCAATGTCCAAAGGACAAATAATTTGTATGATAATGGTTCAAACAAGAAAATAAAGACCTCTTTGCATCAGATAAAGAAAACCTAGTTCGTCATTGGTAGGAGAGTATTAATACTAGTGTGGATAATGTTGAGAAGTAGTAAAAATCTCATTTCTTAAAAATTCACAATGTTAGTTCTACATTAGTTGTCTCTTTTATTACTGCTTGTCCTTCGTATATATAGATATTTCCCATCCTAATTCCCTCAACATCCCATGACCTAATGCTACTACCATCTTTGCCATTGTTTTATTTTTGTTAGTCATCTTATAACCTCTTCTCACGATACTCTCCATGCCGTTCAGCTGATCTACCAAGTAATATGCCCACTCTGACAATATTACAATGCCAGTGGCAAACCTCAAAACTTTCATTTCTTCTCTCTGACTATCATTGTTTTTCCAAAGTTCTCCCTCGCTTCCTTAACCGCTTTCTCTGTGTATAGTTTGAATAACATGGATGATAGTGTTGTATCTTATTTCAGGCGTTTCCCAACTGCTGGTTTCATGTCATTCGGCTCTTAACATTGGAGTCTGATTTTTGTAAAAGTTGTAGATAACCTTTCGCTCACCACTTTTTATTCTTGCTACCTTCCGAACTTCAAAGAATGTAATGATGTCATCATTCTCAAAAGAGTTTTGTAATTCGCAGTTGTTTCACATGTAGGTTTGTCATTTTTCAGTCTACCTTGTAAGTTAAGTCATAGGATCAATATTACATGTTACTGGAATGCAATCTGATCTTCTCCCAGGCCAGTTTCTCCCACTCGCTCCATTCTATAGATAATACAAGTTATTTGATACCCACGACTAATGCTTGGTAATATTCACACCTTCCAGGTCACGGCTTGTTATTGGTAACTGTCTTAGATTTGATATAAAAAACGAAAACTCTTTGTACTCATATTTTATTTAGATTATAGCTAAGACCTCACACTATTCTTAGCAATCTGTGATCATTAAATTAGACTGTATAATCAAATCTTCACCCTTTTCTTTCCCCACCTGCAAATGACGTGCCGACGAGGTGCAACAACTGCGATATTGATATGAAATTTTTAGAAATATAATGGAATCCTAGGAGGTGATTTTATCCATTTTCTTTCCTAAAGAGATGGGAACCGCCAGTCTTCACTTTTGCATCACTCATTCGATGCACAGATGGGAGAAAGACAGTAGTAAACCACTTAAACAGCTCTGGCAGAAATGCATGAAGAAAGCAGTGCAATATTAAAATGACTTTGTTAATGATATTTACTTTTTACTTAACATTTTTTCTGCCTCTTGCTGTGTCGGAGTTTTTTGATTGCGCCATCACAAATATTTATGTAATAGCATATTTGGTATACCATTTCTAATTCACTTCGGATTAGCCAAATGAGCAAGTGTGGATATTGGATTCACCAGTGGGTAGTAAAAGCAGAGCAATATTGAATCTTAGTATGGATCAGTGCTTCCTTAGCATGAAAATACGAGTACCATATATATACCTGTTTAATGCTCTCCAATTAGTTGTATATTTTCTTTTGAGACGGTATTTTACCTTCAAAAATAGTGAGAAAAGCAAAAGCAGCCACTTTTTTTTAAATACGTGGTGGTATAATGTGAGATAAACTATTGAGTATTTAAATTACAGATAACTCCCTAATACCATATGGCATTCTATAACCTTGATGATGCGGACGCTAAGAAGGGGGAATAAGAACATGTCTGCTATCCATATTTTATACACATTATTGATCAGATGAATATTTTTTGTTTAAATTTATAATTTTTTACACTTATACACATTTTTGTTTCCTTAAGAATAAGAATTACTCTCGCAGAAATGATATATCCTTGCAGCATATGCCTTATATCCTCAACTTATAAGTCAAATGCACGAAATGAATTAAGAGTCCAATGCTTTTAATTGGAAACATCTTCATGCAGTCATTTGTTCATGTGCGGATCTGTTGATCATTATAATCTGATTGCGCAGAGAATAAGAAAATAAGGTCGTGTGTTTTACTGTTACAGGATTACCTCCAGGAGATCATCAGTCAAGAATAGTGAATGGCACAGACGCTGCAGACGGCGAATTTCCTTTCGTGGTAAATTAATATCGAAATTCTCAAATACAAGATTTGTAACGGCACATTTATTAGCATCGCTGAATTCCATTGTAACTACGGAGACGGAACAAAATCGCAACACCAAGGAGTTGTGCGACATTAACGAAAGTTGGCGCGTGTTTTTCTATTTACGAAAGATTATATCTACTCAGATTTCGCATCAGAGTGGTGCTAGTAGCGCCACTATGTAAACACAAATCAATTTTGCTGTAAATACACACCGTAGCGGCCGTGAGCGTTAGTTACCTATGAATTTGAGGTGATGAGTTAATGTTAGTCAAGAATGCCTTTAAAGTGACAAAGACACCATTATCAACACATTACTGAGATTGAACGACGTCGTGTAATAGGGCTACGAGAAGCTGGATGTTCCTTCCGCGATATTGCGGAAAGACTTGGCAGGAATGTGGCGACTGTACATATTTTCTGGCATTTTAGGTTATGAGAATGTACGGTGGGAAGAAGACTACCGAGAGAGGAGACCATCGTCTTCGGCGTGTGTGTCTGGCACTTCGTACTCTATCTGTACCAGCAATCTGAGCAGCAGTTGGCACCATTGTGACATAACGAACTGTTACAAATCGGTTACTTCCACCGCTCCGAGCAATAAGCCCTGTAGCGTGCATTCCACTGACACTGACCACTTCAGTGAAAGCTGATTGGAGAGGAGCGTGGAGTTCTGTTGTATTTTTGATGAAAGCCGGCTATGGCTCGGTGCCAGTGATGGCCGTGAGTTGGTTAGAAGAAGGGCCTGCAGACAACCTGCCTGCGTGCTAGATACACCTAGATTATGCTCTGGTGTGTGATTTCGTATGACAACAGGAGCACTCTCGTGGTTATAGCTTCCATCCTGACTGCAAAGTTGTGCGTCAATATGGCGACTGAACTGTTGTGCTGCCATTCATGAACAGCAATCCAGGGGGTGTTTTCTAGCAGCATAAAGCTCGCCCACATACGGTTGTTGTAACCCAACATGCTCTACAGAGTCTCGACCTATTTGCTTGGTCTGCTCGATCATCAGATCTGTCTCCAGTCGAGCTTATATAGTACATCATCGGTCGACAACTCCAGCGTCGTCCGCAAACAGCATATACTGACGGATCAAGTGGGAAAGCCATAGAACTCTGTCCCAGAAACTAACATCCGGAACCTGTACAACACAATGAACGCTCGTTTGCATGCTTGCATTAGCCATATTAATGTACCAGCATTGCTCATTTGGAGTTGCTTATCTCATGTGTACAATAACTGGTGCTTGCAACGTTAATCACTTAAATATGTTACCTATAAGTACGTATTCCCAAAATTTCATTACTGTTCGTTAATTATTTTGTGGTGTTGCGATTCTTTTCCGTCAGTGTCTTAAGCAAGTAGAGAGTATGATAAAGAAAAAACATTCTATTTAATTTTTCCGTGGGTACATACTCATACAAAGGCCTTAGTAGTGCCCAGTGTAAACTGCAACAAATTTCTAGGTGTTCGTAACCATATTCTGCTTTTCTTTCTCAGAGTGAGCAGGTCACTAATCATGAGCAATAACAGATGCATTTCATTTCGTTTGATTTCTGCATCAAAGCATTTTAGATGGTGTTGTACTACAAAATTTTTACCGTATGATTATTTTTTTAAATTTTTTGTTGATGGAATTAAGGCAGTTCGCTGGACATACACATCGTTCATTTAGTATTTACGCCCCACATATTTCTGCCGAACTTGAGTTACATAGTAAGTGTGACATATGCATAGATGGAGCTAGTCTTGAATTCAGCAATGGTAATGAAACTCTTGAGCGGAATCCAGTTCAGTACAGTACAGCACGTCGATACGGGGTATGAACTAGTTGAATAAATTCTGACAGCTGAATCGTAGAGAGCAGCTAAAAGCTTTTCATCTGTTGCAGGTTCAGTACGTTTATCTGCTTGGGTCACCGGAATGCGGCGCCTCTGTCATCAATGAGTACTGGGTGATGACTGCAGCCCACTGTGTATACCTGTAAGCAACTGAAAAACTATATGCATGTTTAAACTGTAATTAGTGAAAACTGGCATTTTAACCGCGTTCATCGTGGCAGTTACTTTTCAAAAATATTCAGTAAACTAATTAATAGTTCTCCAAAGTCTAGTCATGTAGCAGTGTTAAGATACCACGATGTTTTTTTTTAAATTTTTTTTAAGTCCTTAGAACCAGCAATGCTGTTAACCAGTCGCTTTCTGAATTATTAACACACGTGCAAACACTAACAGTCCCAACTTCTCACTTATTGTGCATATACGATGACCAACAGAAACGTGTTCAGTGAAATGAAACTTAATTTGAAGAACTGGTGTCTATAAAATTATAAATTTACAACATAAGAATACAATTACAAAGGTACAATATACATAATTAAAGAACATAACAATACAGATAACATTTGTAGTAATACAGGCTTTACAAAAGAATAAAAATAAACATATACATCAGTGTTATAGGAATTATGACATAAGTAAATACATAAAAGATCAGAATAACTTTCGTAACATAAATTTCACATATGGGCATTAAACGAAAACAGAATAAATAATGTCTAAACATCTTTACAAAGTAAATAACATATTATAAATGCATATTATGTTTGAGGATAACAGTATTCCTCATCATAGTGAATTTAGCTAAGTATTAGAAAAATTCTATAACATAAGTCTTATCAGATAAACATATAAAGACAGGAAGAACACAAATACACAAGGTAAACAGACACATAGTGGAATAACACAAAGGGCAGGTCAGGGTTTGTTTTCACTGTGACATTTGGTACTGCAAAACTTCATTTCATAGCTGTTTCCTCTTATTTCACTTTTTAAAAATACATTGTCAATGCATTTCTTCCAATTCATGACAACTCATTCTCTTATATAACCTACCCCCTCTTAAGCTAACTTAAATCTACTGAGCTCGGATGCTAAACTAAAGGACGGGTCAATGCAGCAGCACAAAACAATTAACACAAACAGCAATGACGAAAAATGAAAATTGGCAAAGCAAGCAGCAATAAATATAAATTAGCACAGCAAATGCCTTAGAAAAATTTAATGAATGTCTATGCTGATAAACCTCTTACATTATTTGCTTTCAAACAGTTGAGCAAAACTGAACGTACTCAGACATTCACTAAACTGACACACAAAACTGTTAGCGCAACGCATTCTGATTTTTAATAATCCCTACAAAAGAATGGCCCTGACTAACAACAACCTATGCCTTTCATGAATCGCTTACCTCACAAAATTCTTCATTACTCGAACTACTGCAATACAGCGAGCGCCAATACTGCCAGCTAAGTAAAAGATTCAAACTACTGAAGTCACTAACTACTGATAGGCGTAGTTAGCAAGTGAAAGATTTTGATAGAGAACAAACAATGTATTTACCTTAATAGCGTTCAAAAGTCATAATATATATATATCAGTTCATGACATCCAGACTTACAAATTTACTGTCTCTGATGGACACACGTCCAGATCATCCGCTCTCAAAATTCCGCCATCTCTCTCCCCCCATCCACCACTGCTGGCGGCTCACCTCCAACTGCGCAACGCTACTCGCTGTTAACAGCCAACTACAATAGCGAACAACAATGCAAACCAGCCACAGACTGCACACAGCACAGCCAGTGATTTTCATATAGACCGCTACGTGGCGTTACCAATATAAAAACCTAAATAGCGTACTTACAGTATCACCTTGGATCACAGACGACATGCAACGTTCGTTCCATTGTACGTCACCACCAGCTGCTCGCTGTACCCCACTGCCTTGAGAGAATGGCCCCTGTGAGAGCCTCTTCAACTTCTTGTATGAGGTGTCCAGGCGCATACACTGTGATCGCTATGTGATCCTTCTTACCCATTGATCCTTCTTACGTGCTACCATTTACTTATAGGGCGAAGTTATTCGCCGTACTTTCTAGTTGTTGACAATTACAGACTCTCATAGTCTGTGCCTACATGTCCTTACAGGTTTTCCAATAGTTGAGATACGTCTCCCTGGCTCAGTTTCAGATTCAGTGGGAAACAGCACTTCGCACTTGTTGAAAAGACGGCTGATTATAGAACCTACAGTTAAGTCGACGAGTATAGGTATTGCATTTTCTACAGAGGAGAGTATCCATGAGAGATGACAGTACTGTAGGTATTTTTGCTTCTATTAGTGTATGTTCCAATATATCCTATAGTAGTTCATAAGCAGGAACCTCAGTGGGACAGTCCAGTCCACTCCTTCCTGAGACATTAAATTAGGTCTTAAATCTTTCGTTCAGCCTCCTTTCTAGAAGACCCTGATTGGTGTGTCTACGTTTAGTGGATCTGTAACCTTATCCGGCTATGTCATCTTCCTTGTCTTAGACTAAATGGCTGTTTTCGTTCGCGCTTCCCAATCAACTACAGAAAAAGGACCCATCTCTGAAACTTTGTTCTTACTGTCTGCCCGCATCTCGTGGTCGTGGGGTAGCGTTTTCGCTTCCCACGCCCGGGTTCCCGGGTTCGATTCCCGGCGGGGTCAGGGATTTTCTCTGCCTTCTCTGCCTCGTGATGGCTGGGTGTTGTGTGCTGTCCTTAGGTTAGTTAGGTTTAAGTAGTTCTGAGTTCTAGGGGACTGATAACCATAGATGTTAAGTCCCATAGTGCTCAGAGTCATTTGAACCATCTTACTGTCTTCAAATAAATGCACGAGTCTTAATATTTTCTTGTTTCTAAACTTGTTTCCATGAATAAATAAAGAATATTTACCTGTGTTTCACAAAAATATTCCGGGCATGAAAAATTCGCTTAATAAATCTGCCTTTAGATGTCAAA
Organism: Schistocerca gregaria; assembly: GCF_023897955.1. NCBI lineage: Eukaryota > Metazoa > Arthropoda > Insecta > Orthoptera > Acrididae > Schistocerca > Schistocerca gregaria. The sequence continues at coordinate 310,873,583 of NC_064923.1, read as the reverse complement.
ACAGACAATATGGAGTGTGAGGAGTTCTACGGAAGCTCCAAGTGTAGCCCGAACTTCAAAGCGAGATGCCTTTAATACTTTCCACAAAGTATATCTCAAAATCTGTAAGAAAATCCTAAGAGATTCTGGTCGTATGTAAAGTACACCAATGGCAAGACGCAATCAGTACTTTCACTGCCCACAACAATGGTGATGTTACGATAACAGAGCCACTAAAGCATAGTTACTAAACAGGGTTTTCAAAATTCCTTCGCGAAATTAGAATAAAGAACAACTGACAACATGAGTAACTTAGAAATAGATTCCTCTGTGTTGGAAAGCCGCTTAAATCACTTAGTAAAGAGAAGGCCTCCAGTCCTAATTGTATACCAGTCATCTTCTTCTTAGAGCATGCTGATACAGTAGCTTCACATTTAGCAATCGCATTCAACCGATCGCTTGTTGAAAAATCAGTACCTTGAGACCTTGAGATTAGAAAGTTGTACAAGTCGCACCATTGCCCAGGAAAGAAAAAAGGGGCAATCCGCTAAATTACAGATCGTCGATTTGCCGTACATACAGGGTGTTACAAAAAGGTACGGCCAAACTTTCAGGAAACATTCCTCACACATAAGTAAAGAAAGGATGTTACGTGGACATGTGTCCGGAAACTTTTTTTTTTTTTTTTTTTTTTTTTTTGATGACTGGTTTGATGTGGCCCGCCACGAATTACTTTCCTGTGCTAACCTCTTCATCTCAGAGTAGCACTTGCAACCTACGTCCTCAATTATTTGCTAGACGTATTCCAATCTCTGTCTTCCTCTACAGTTTTTGCCCTCTACAGCTCCCTCTAGTACCATGGAAGTCATTCGCTCATGTCTTAGCAGATGTCCTATCATCCTGTCCATTCTCCTTATCAGTGTTTTTTCACATAGTCCTTTCCTCTCCGATTCTGCATAGAACCTCCTCATTCCTTACCTTATCAGTCCACCTAATTTTCAACATTCGTCTATAGCACCAGATCTCAAATGCTTCGATTCTCTTCTGTTCCGGTTTTCCCACAGTCCATGTTTCACTACCATACAATGCTGTACTCCAGACGTACATCCTCAGAAATTTCTTCCTCAAATTAAGGCCGGTATTTGATATTAGTAGACTTCTATTGGCCAGAAATGATTTTTTTGCCATAGCAAGTCTGCTTTTGATGTCCTCCTTGCTCCGTCCGTCATTGGTTATTTTACTGCCTAGCTAGCAGAATTCCTTAACTTCATTGACTTCGTGACCATCAATCCTGATGTTAAGTTCCTCAGCCGGCCGCGGTGGTCTAGCGGTAGATTCTCGCTTCGCGCGTCGGGCGACTAGGTCGTGCTCTTAGTTCCGCCTCTACCGTAGCGCAGCGTGTTTTCCTGCTGTCAGTTTAGTGCCGTGTTGGTCTCCGTGCGCGTCGCATCGCTGGTTGTCGGCTGGTGTTTGGTGTTCGTGCGGCCCTTCCTGTCGCGGCGTCGTCTCTCGCCGTGATGTCCACCATGGTTCCCACGAAAGTTCTGCGTACAGTTACAGTCAGTTTTACCTTTGACAAATCCACGCGTCACGTCCAGCCCGGTTCTTTGGAGATACATGACTGGTTAGTCGATACAGTTAAGGTCACTACTGATCAGGTGCATACCGCATATTTCGACAGCGAATTATATGTGTTTTTTGTTAAGTTTCTTGACCCGCTCCAGGTTGATAGGCTACTTTCTCGTCATGGTTCTCAGGTACCCTTTACGCACCGTGATGGTTCCACTAGTATGGTTCTCTTGGCAAATGCAGAAGTGATATATACGAATGTTCGGGTATTTAACCTTCCGCCCGAGGTTGACGACTCTTTTCTGAAGTCCGTTTTGCTTCCTTATGGGGACGTACGCCATATTCGAAAGGAACGCTGGTCTGCTCAGCACCGCTTACAGGTATATAGTGGTATTCGGTCGGTGGAAATGGTGGTCAAAAAACCTATTCCTTCTCACCTACAGGTATGTGGTTATAGGGTCCATATCACGTACAGTGGCCAGGAAGGAACATGTTATTATTGTAATGAAACTGGTCATTTCCGTACTAATTGTCCGCGACGTGTGGTGGTATTAAAACCTACATACGAACAGCGTAAAAAATTGACTTTAGCTGATCTTCTCCCGCAAGGATCTCGGACTGAATCGCTCACTGTTACTGAGGGACGCAGTGATCCGTTGCCCGACAACGGCCGTGATTTTCCCCCGTTGTCCTTGAGTAGGGATGTTGCTGCCCTTAATTCCGATGTTCCCGCGCTGATTTCTCACAACAAGCGTCGGCGAACACAGGATGATGCGGCTGATGAATCTTCCTTATTGGCTCGCCCTTCCGATGGGCCTCCGGTAAAGGACTCTCTTTCTCAGTCGGAAATCGTGGATGAGGAAGCCACAGGTGCTATCACGCCTTTGCAGAAGCTCCCTGACACCTTATCTGACGTTGTTCCTGCTACCGCGGCAGCCTCTTCGGAGACGCCCGTGACGGAACCTGCTTCTGGTTGCCACGTGTCTTCTCCGGTGCTCTCTGACACTTCTCCTATTGACTCTGTTTCGCATCCCCCTTCTGGAATTTCTGTCGCCCCCTCTGGGTCACAGCCTCCTCCCATCAAACAACTGATTGATTCTCCAGAGCCAGTGGATCCCGTTGTTATTCACCAACTGTCCCACCGTGAACCCATGTCTGCGGACGAGTGGGATGTAGAGGCCTCTCTCTCGCAATCTGACACGGAATGTCTACATGATGCTCCTACGCAGCCGAACGCTGCAGCGTCGGCACCGCGGAGCCGCAGTCGAATCCGTAAACAGCCACGGAGAGCCGCGTCACGGCCGAAGAAAAAGCAGTGGGAAGATGAGGGTTCTGTTTCGTAGTTTTTCTCTCTGTGGTTCAGCGCTTGTTTCTGGTATGATTACTTGTATGCTGCTCCGTCAGCTGACGGCTCTCTACCGATCTTTGTTTTTCTTTCTAGGTTGAAGTTCCATGCAAGCATATACATTTCTTACTCTGAATATTAACAGAATATGTTCTGAGCTTCGGCTCGCCGCTTTGCGACAGTTTATCTATCAGTCTGGGGCAGATGTTGTTTTTTTACAGGAAGTCCTATTCGACCAGTTTCCCATTCCTGGGTTCTCGACGTTTTTTAATGTCGCTTCCGAACTTTCTACGGGCACTGCTTTGTTTTATAGAGAAGGCATTCCGTTGATGAATTTCGAAGTACTCGACAGTGGAAGGGGGATCGGGTGCACTTTTTATGATCTCAGTTTACTCCTTCTTTATGCCCCTTCTGGTTCGGGTTGTACTACCGCACGCTCGAGTTTCTATAAAGAAGAAGTCATTTACCTGCTTCGTAAATCCCCGACAAAGATAATTTTAGGTGGGGACTTCAATTGTGTTCTACGGCCGGTAGATCAGTCTCCTAATTTTAATTTCAGTAAAGAACTCGACGACCTTGTGCGCTCCTTGCACCTGCGTGACGTGTGGGTTTCTCGCTATCCTACACTTGTGCGACATACCTACTTTACTCCCACGTCTAGCAGTCGCCTCGATCGCTTTTACCTTTCCGATTCCTTGTGTGGGCAACTTCTGGCTGTTGATGTGATACCAGCCTGTTTTACTGATCATTGCGCTGTAGCCGTTACGTTTAATTACGAGCGACAACCGGTAAAATTGTTTCGTCCTCCTTGGATGCTCAATATCGCGTATTTGCAAGATACCTCCCTTGGTATCGTCCTGGAGGACGTTTGGACTCGTTGTTCTCGTACTATGGACCGGTACCCGTCTATCGTGACATGGTGGACACTGTATGCAAAACCTCACATCCGTAGGGCTCTCGTGCGTTTTGGGGCTGCGAAGGTGGCAGAAGATCGACGAACGCAAGAATTTTACTATTCTGTCTTACGTCAACTGTACGATAGTGCTACGCATGCTCCCCTCCGGGTTACTGATATACAGCGCATCAAAGCCAAATTGCTGCAGCTCAAACGCATTCAAATGGAGGGCCTGCGGACGAGGTCTCAACCACGTTCCCTTCTACAAGAGGAACTGACGTCACTCTACCATCTAGTCCGTTTACGGTCGCGCCGGAAACGTGGGTGCCTTGCCTCCCTCACAACCGCTGACGGCCGCGTGTTCACCTCTCACCGTGACATTTCTGACTTCGTTTACACCTATTTTGCTGATCTGTACGATACTCATGTCCCGGCGGAAACCTCTCTTGACGACTTTACCTCCTTGCTGCCTCGCGTCGTCACTCCTCAATTCAACGACGCCTTTCTGCGTCCCTTTCAGAAGGATGACATATATGATGTTGTTGCAGGATCGCAGTCCCGCAAGTCGCCTGGATTAGATGGTATTCCTAAGGAGTTCCATGTTCAATTTTGGCCGCTCATTGGTGACACCTTAACGTCAATGGTAAATGAAGTGATGCGGGGAGTCTCACTTCCTGCTTCTTTTCAGGAAGGCAGAATGGTCCTCCTCCCGAAATCCACAGGTCGACCTGCAATTGATTCCCTCCGTCCTATTACTCTCCTTAACTTTGATTATAAACTTGTCGCTCGAGCAATTAATATCCGTCTCTCTAAGCTGCTCGATACCATTATTGCCGCCCACCAAAGCTGTGTGCCTGGACGCACGATACTGACTTCCGTTCTCGAATGTCGCGATGTAATCTCGGTGGCGGCTGCCGCTAATATCCCAGGGGCTTTGCTTTTTCTTGATTTCCAAAAAGCGTTCGATCGCGTCAGCCATGATTTTTTATCGAGAGTGCTCACCGCTGTCGGCTTTAATAATGATGCTCGACAAGTCTTAACTAATCTTTTTACCGGTATCAGTGTCTTGGTGATTGTGAACGGTCACCCTACCCCCCCGGATATCGATCAGACGGGGGTTACCCCAGGGAAGCCCCTTATCCATGTCACTTTTTGTTCTATCCTTAGAGCCCTTACTTCGCCATCTCACCATGCAATTACGTGGCTGGAATATATTGGGGGAAATTTTTGCAGTCCGTGCATACGCCGATGACGTCATGGTTTTAGTACGACATGCCGAGGATATACCGCGGCTTAAGGATACCTTGGATTCATTTTGTGGTCTTGCTGGTGCTCGCATTAATGATCGCAAATGCACGTTCCTGCCGTTGAGAGGCTTTGATCATGTCGTCATTCCTTGGGCGACGGTTGTCGATCGCCTTAAGACCTTGGGGATCATAGTGGATCGTAATCCGATCAAAATGGCGGCACTAAATTGGCGTGAGGTTACGAGTCGTGTTCACGGGGCGATCCTTGAACATGACCGCCGTTCCCTTAGCCTCCTTCACAAGGCACGGGTTTTAGAGACCTATGTCTTCAGTAAAATATACTACGTTGCGCAGGTCTTCCCGCTTCCCGCGATGATGGCCCGCAGGCTGAAACAGCTGTCTAGTCGATTTCTGTGGCGCCGCCATGTCTTCCGTGTCCGGTATGAAGTTGTGGCCAGGCCTCGGAAGCTTGGAGGATTGGGTCTTTCAGATATCAAAGTGAAGACGTCCATCTTATTTGCCCGCCGCAATGTTTTAACCTGTACGCGGGCTCCGCATTCAGTCACCTCTCGTTTACTTTCCCGCCTCCGGCCGGCCAGTCTGACCCCTCCTGTTGATGTTGGACGGATTAATCCTAAATTGCGGCACATTCGTGAATACTTTGTACTTGTCGGTATTCTGGGTGCTGATATACTTTCTATGACGCATATAACTACCAACACGCTACAAATCCGTTGGGGTACAGCATGTTTCCCTTCTTCTGTTGAACTTGCTTCCCCGTCAACGTCATGGAAAACGGTCTGGTCTCATCTTAGTCTTCCCATTTTGCCGATGGAGATTGTTTCAACGTGGTATAAGGTCATTTACCGTCTGATACCTACTGGTGATCGTCTTTTTCGTATTGGCCTTCGTCCGACTGATCAGTGTGAGGAATGTCATCAAACTGACACCTTACTTCACAGGCTAGTTGCTTGCGGACGGGATCATTGGCTCTGGGTCCGCCGTCAATTAGCTTTTCTTACTAGAGGGCCTGAAACCGCATTCCCAGACGACATCTTCTTACATCCGGACATCTCTTATTTTCCTCAGACGAAAACGAACACGATTGTCTGGCTCTTGGGTTACTATGTCCATTACGTCATTGAAGGCGGTAATGACCCAGATCCCCGCGTTTTTCACCATTATTTGTCAACTGCGCATTGGAAATGGCAGCGGTTACCACAATACCGAACGCTTTTTGCGAATATGCTTTTTCTTGTGTTTAACCGTCAAGGGGTTGGTTAAGTTCCCCTGTGATTCCTGTTTCTTCCCTGAGCTCGAGTCCCCTCCCTTGTTGTATTTTTTCGTAATTTTTTTTTTCTCTCTCTCTTTTGCATGTATATATATACACCCAAAATTCATACGGGTGGGGTAACGGGTTGGTCTTCCCCTTCAGAAGAAATATTTTATTTGTGTTTCACCTAATTTGTTGATTTTCTTTTTGCAGCTAATATTAAATGATGATTTGACTATGGTTGTCTGAATTCTCGTGAAATATACCAAGTCAATCTGATAATAAAAAAAAAGCGGTTGAGGCGCTCAGTCCGGAACCGCGGGACTGCTACGGTCGCAGGTTCGAATCCTGCCTCGGGCATGGATGTGTGTGATGTCCTTAGGTTTAAGTAGTTCTAAGTTTTAGGGGACTGATGACCACAAATGTTGTCCCATAGTGTTCAGAGCCATTTTTTTTAAGTTTCTCGCTGTTCTCATTTCTACTACTTCTCATTACCTTCGTCTTTCTCCGATTTACTCTCAACCCATACTGTGTACTCATTAGACTGTTCATTCCGTTCAGCAGATCATTTAATTCTTCTTCACTTTCACTCAGGATAGCAATGTCATCAGCGAATCGTATCAGGTTTCATATAGCCACCGTTTCTTAGGTTTATGTCGTTTCCCTAAATTACATCAGGCAAATGTTCTGATGGTTCCTACTACCTGTCCCATCCTTATCAAATCAGATCCGTAAGCATGTAAATGCCTAGACATAAGAATACGTTACTTTTGAGGGATTTAAATTAATAGACCGACATGTCTAATATCCTTGCAAAAGTGATGCATGGATGAATAAATTGAATAAAACTACTTCTACTACTACTGTTAGTACTACCAAGCTTGTGCGTTATAGTGCATGTAGTTTACTCTAGCAAAATACCAAGTTTAGTGTGGGACGCTAAAAGCGTTCGTGTCTCCAAGGTGATTCCATAGGAACAATTTGGAGCTTGTAAGCAAGACTATTTAGAGATTTGTTCAGGAAGGTTGCGCAACTCATATGCTAATGTTACAGCTCCGATGTGGAAAACATGTACATCCGTCCTGGCACCAACGACGGAAGAGATGATGAAGCACCAATGATCCATGTCAGTGAACGAGTCGTTCACGAGAATTTCAGTAGGGTGAGCCTAGAAAACGATATTGCGCTGTTGAAGGTAAATATTTGTCTCTCCGCCTCGCGATCTTAAGGCTTTCTTTGAGCAACTGCCACAACTGCTCAGCATTGTTTGCGCGCGCGCGTGTGTGTGTGTGTGTGTGTGTGTGTGTGTGTGTGTGTGTGTGTGTGTGTGTTTGTGTGTGTGGGTGGGTGTGTGCGCTGGCGCGCATGCACGGACGCGAGCGGGAGCGTGGGGTTCATGTGAAATGGCCAGGGAAGGAAATCACCACTCTTACGTAAGAACTGTAATATTGTAATGTAATGATTGATGTACGGCACCAACAAAAGAGCATCTTATTCCTGTGATATGCCTGATTCATGTCTCTGGCTACAAATCAGCAGTACCGGGTGATCAAAAAGTCAGTATAAATTTGAAAACTTAATAAACCACGGAATAGTGAGGATAGAGAGGTAAAAATTGACACACATGCTTGGAATGACATGGGGTTTAATTAGAACCACCCCACATTGCTGGACGCATGAAAGATCTCTTACGGGCGTCATTTGGTGATGAACGTGTGCTCAACCGCCACTTTCATCATGCTTGGCCTCCCAGGTCCCCAGACTTCAGTCCGTGCGATTATTGGCTTTGGGGTTACTTGAAGTCGCAAGTGTATCGTAATCGACCGACAGCTCTAGGGATGCTGAAAGACAACATCCGACTCCAATGCCCCACCATAACTCCGGACATGCTTTACAGTGCTGTTCACAACATTATTCCTCGACTACAGCTACTGTTGAGGAATGATGGTGGACATATCAAGCATTTCCTGTAAAGAACATCATCTTTGCTTTGTCTTACTTTGTTATGCTAATTATTGCTATTCTGATCAAAGGAAGCGCCATCTGTCGGACATATGTTGAACTTTTACATTTTTTTGGTTCCAATAAAACCCCATGTCATTCCAAGCATGTGTGTCAATTTGTACCACTTTATGTATATTATTCAGTGATTTATGCAGTTTTCAAATATATACTGACTTTTTGATGACCCTGTATATCATATGTTTTAATGTACGGGTTTCAGTCAAGTATGCTGGACTGCTAAATTGTTGAATCTACTGTGCAAGGAGGACACTTCCTTGCTTGCAACAGACATTAGTTACAAAAACTATGGTAATGGGTCACAAATAACTCCATTCAACTTAAGTTATTGGTAAGAATGCGTGAAAACCATATTTCTCATTCAGTCCCACACTGACGAATATTGGCGTTAAAGAGCAAATATCGGTGAGATGTTGTAAGGCAGATCCAGTAAACTATCTGAAATGTTTGACTCACCTATAATAATCAGTAATAATTAGAAGCAGATCCCGCAAAGTCTGTCATCACGAATGAAGGCGCCTGTCTCTGATGCCCCGATACCCTCATCTCCATGTACACTGTCTAGTCATATTAATGTGACCATCTGTCAAAAGCCGCAACAACCATCTCTTGCGGACCGCTTCGAGACTTACAGGGAAAGAGAGAAAGAGACTGTGGAAGGCACGGACAGGGATGTGGAGCCGTGCCGATTCCAGTACCGTGCCAGCTGCGCTAGATTTTTCGGATAAGGATCCATGGCGAGAACAGTCTGATCGGGATGGCCCCACAGATGTTCGGTTGGGTTTAAAGCGTGGAATTCTGGTGGCCAAGTGAGTACGATTAACTCATTGTGGTGCTCTTCGAACCACGCACGTACTCTGCAAGACGTCATCGTGCCGAGAAAAAATAAACTACATGTGTGGGTAGACATGGTCACCAAGAATAGATGCATACTTGTGGTGATCCATTGTGCCTTCAAGAATGAAGTATCACCCATAGAATGGGACGAAAACATTCCTCAGGCGCTAACGCTCCCTCCTTCGGCCTGGATACCACCGACGATTATCGCAAGGTGTTTGCTTTCAGTCCGATGGAGCATAAAATTAGATTCAGCTGGAAAGGCTGCCTGTCGTCACTCAGTGGACGTCCAGTTGCCGCACTGTCGTGCAATTCCGGCCTCTGTCGCCAAAGTACAGCAGTCCCCATGGCTGCACGAACCAGGTGCCAGCTGTGCAGGCCCATACACGGCAGCCTTCGTTGACGAGACACTGTTGGTAACCCCTTGGTTCAACAGTTGCACGTCTATGTACTCGTTACGCATTCTCCGCACCCATCGTTCGCCCCTGTTATCTATGGCCCGTGGTGCACCTGAGTTACCTCGGTTTCGGTTGGAGCTCCATTCTGCCATGAACTTAACCACGGCGATACGCGAACAGTTCACATACCTAGTCAACTTGGAAATGTTTCCACTGAGAACCAATGACCTTGGCCTTTTGAAAGTCAGATAAACCACCCAGTTTCCGAAATGCGACAACGAGTGAACTGTTTTCCCCGTGCCGCCTGCCCGCTTTATACAGGGTGAAAAATATCTAAACCGACAAACTCTGGGAGGTTGTAGGAGACATCAAAACAAATATTTTTCCCTAAAGTCATATTTTCCTATGAGGATTATTTAAACCACTGGAGGACGTATTACGCTGTTTAGTTGTTAGAGGCCGTATTACGATCTTGTTGTTGGAGGGTTTATTTCGCTCTTCAGTTCTAGGCAACTGCTGTCCACCAGTGTAGTAGTGCATTGTCTCTGTTTACTAATGGAACAATACACCTGGAGTGAGTACACTGATATGGTTGGTGCGTGCTAATTAGCGCACCACAACGGACGAGCTGCACAGCGCGGTTTTCAACAACAGTATCCTAATCGCCGTATCCCGCATCATACTACCTTTGCTGCTGTGTACCAACGTCTGTGTGAGACCGGGTCATTTAGGAGATTACCTGGGCAGGGATCCCGTCGCACGGTAAGAACGCTGACATTTGAGAAAACTGTCTTGCAGCAAGTGGAGCGGGATCATTCAATCAGCACTCGTACAATTGCACGTAACATGGAGATGAATCAGACGAATGTAAGAACACTCCTTCGAGAGCAGTTGTTACGTCCATTTTACCTACAGCGTGTCCACAACCTGGAACCAGTTGATTATCCACCAAGAGCACAGTTCTCGCCGTGGTACCTGGAACAGAGTGAAATGCAGCCTACATTTCCATCCTCTGTGTTGTTTACCGATGAAGCAACGTTCGTGCATGAGGGAGTCTTCAACATGCACAATTCGCATGTTTGGAGTGAGGATAACCCGCATGCCACAGTTACTAGCGCTCGTCAAGTGCGGTTCTTCGTTAACGTATGGGTCGGTGTTGATGGGGACTGTTTAATTGGGCCGTGTCCGCTACCTAGGCCATTATATGCCAGTCACTATTACAATTTTCTCGCCAGAGCATTTCCAGAATTGCTGGAAGGTGTTCCGCTCCCTAAAAGACAACGCACGTGGTTCCAACACGACAGGGCGCCGGAACATTTCAGTCTTCATGTGCGTCGATTCCTGGACCGACGGTTGCCATAAACGTGGATTGGCAGAGGTGGTCCTGTACCATGGCCTGCTCGATCCCCAGATATGTCCCCTCTGGACTTTTTTGTGTGGGGAGAGATGCGCAACCTTGTTTACGCCACTCCTGTTGCATCATAATGGGATCTGGTTGCCCGGATAGTAGCAGCAGCAGGCACAATACTCCTGGGGTTTTTGCCCGTGTCAGACAGAACATAATCCGACGGTGCATCTTTTGTTTACGTGTCAATGGAGGAATTTTTGAAAATCTACTGTAATTGAAATTAAGTTGTGCTAATGTGTTGTCTCTTGGTCGTAAAAAATGGATAAGTGTATGTTGGTTTAATTAATTTGCCGCCAGAGAAATCTTCCTCTACCGGTTTAAATACTTCTCATAGGAAAAAATGACGTTAGGGAAAAATATTTGTTTTGATGTCCCCTACAACCTCCCAGAGTTCGTTGGTTTAAATACTTTTCACCCTGTATACCCCAATTACTAATGCTGTCACCTGGCGAATGTGTGTGCTTACTGCACATTGAAGTCAAATACAGCACTGTTCTCGAGTGGCACTATAGTATCACACTAGTGACTCGCGAGAAGTTAGTGTTGAACACATTTACCAACAAAATGATCTCAACATCTAATTTTTCCCTAGAAAATTAGAATATCTTTAACACTTTAGTTTAACAGTTACTCGGCGTCCTATTTACGACCGGTCAAATCACAGTTCAGGGACTAAAGTCCTAGACAAACAGCAAAATAAAATGAGAAAAAGACCATAAGCGATTGATTTGGGTCAAAGGTTCATTATGAAAGAAGACGAGGCGTCTGTGTCGGTTCTTAAGTATCGTCCAGGACAACTCAACTACTACAGTATCAACCATGTTTAATCTAAATAGAGAAACGTCTGTGATGATCTAAACACACAAACATTAAACTTACAGTCATAATACAAAAAGGTGTATTTTAGCGTCTGCCATTTTTGGATCTGGCAAACTAACCTTAGTTAAATAGCCAAATAACCAATATAATAACCACATATTTAGCATATCAAACAAACAAACAAAGTACGCAGAAAGTAATGATCTGTTTGTGATGTCTGCTCATTTAAAGCGAGTTTACACAGTTTTTTTTAAGCCTGCACATAGACTTTACGTCCTGGTGATTGTATTATTGGCCACTTGAATTAATCAGTGAGCTTACGAAAAAACGCTTCTTACATCTGAGTATTTCTGATGTAGGACCAGACCGATGTTAAAGGATTACGCAATATTGCCATTATACACTGAGGTGACACAAGTCATGAGAAGCAGTATGCAGATATACAGATGGCGGTAGTATCAGGCACACAAGATACAAAAGGGCAGTGCATTGGCGGATCTCCGATTTGTACTCATGTGACTCATGTGAAAAGGTTTCCGACGTGATTATGGCCGCACGACAGGAATTAACAGTCTCTAAACGCGGAGTAGTAGTTGGAGCTAGACGCATGGGATATTCCATTTTGGAAACAGTTAGCGAATTCCATGTGTGCCGCGGATACCACATTAAAGGCATTTCCTCCCCCCACGGGCAACGCTGTGGCCGACGACCTTCGCTAATTGACAAAGAGCAGCGGCGTTTGCGTATCTTTCATTTTATATGTCGCATGTCAACAAAATTACACGCTTTTGAGCGCAGTCACCTTTTGAATCAATATCATGAAAACATGGATCATAAAAATGTCCACAACTTGCAGAAATTTTGCTAACAAAACCACTCCAAAACTTCAATGGCTTCGCCTCGTTAATGCAGACAACTAGGGTGCTCAAATTTTCTGTAGCTTTGTTAGAGTAAGTGAGACTTGAATCACGAAGAAAATAATACTCATTAATAGGCGAAAGTGGTCGTCCGCAAATCCTCAAAACAGCAGAGAATTGATCTACATTGAGTTTACCACCTCCCGTCCATTCGAAAGAGGAACTCAGCTGTCAAGACTTTTTCGCCCGTCTCAGTAGCTTGATACCTGCTACCTCCATTCGACATTGACCTATGTCTACCAACCTCCGTCCCGTCCCTCCAACTGGTGGTCGAAAGTTGTCGTTAACATACATGCGGTAGTTACGTAGGTACATTCGGAGAGAACTTTTCTTCGCTTTAGTAAGAGCTGTAAGTTCCTTGCGGCTTTTGAAAGGTTCTCCGTGACGCACAACAACTTTTTTTGTAGCGTCACCCACTGCCATTTTTCAAGCATTTCTGTGACATGCTGGCTAAACGGACGGTGATGAAGTGCGCTCCTCCTCTTCCGGTGACTTAACTTTGGAGAGTAACGGACTGTTGAAGAATACTCGAGAACAGGTCGAGCTAATGGATTACAGAAAACTTCCTTCGCATGTGCAATAAATTGTCTTACATTTATTCTGATAAATCTGAGTCTAGACTCCGCATTCTCCTCGCACAGGTGATTGATTCCAGCAACCGCCAATCACATAGATGAACTATGCCGAATCTTTTCGTCCATTTATATTTCTCCCAACAGCCGCAATCGCGTTTTCTCTGGTGTTTCGGTAGGTATTGATAAATTACTTTTTGCATTGTGTAACTGGAGTCAGCTCAAAAAACTACTGCTAACCACGTCTTTGACGCGACAACCAGAGCCAGGGTAAAAGCAGCGTGAAGCGTCTGTAATTAACAAAATGATCTTTAATGCAGAATCGAAGTGCCCATAGGACATAGTGGTTCCAAAGCAGTCCAGCACGACATTCGGTCTATCGATGCGTATTAATAGAGACAGCGGATCAGTAAGAATAATCAGTATTCCAGAAGTGACTGCGTAGTGCTACTGCTCTGCGCTGTCTGCTATCGCTATGCGGAAGTCCTATTCAGTTGTTGTTGGTTTGTTGGTTGTTGTTCCTATTTCTCTGTCCTTGTTAACAAACATCGATAAAACGAATATTACACAAGACTAAATTGGAACCGCTCTATCGAATGGGCAAGTAAAATTTTCCTTTCAAAACCATTTTGTCTGTAAAGGGGAAAAAACCAACGTTTTCCGTCGACACTGGGCGTCGCATGAAAGACATTATCAGTAGTATTTCTTTGGGCTAACAGATCGCAAAAACAAATTGCAGATATCTACCGAAACAACAGAAGAAACGTGCTTGACGATTCTTAGCAGAGACGCCCTATATACAGTATATATACAAGGTGGTCCATTGATCGTGACCGGGCCAAATATCTCACTAAATAAACGTCAAACGAAAAAACTACAAAGAACGAAACTTGTCTAGCTTGAAGAGGGAAACCAGATGGCGCTACGGTTTTCCCGCTAGATGGCGCTGCCATAGGTCAAAAGGTTATCAACTGTGTTTCTTTTTTTTAAAATGGGAACCCCCATTTTTATTACATATTCGTGTAGTACGTAAAGAAATATGAATGTTTTAGTTGGACCACTTTTTTCGCTTTGTGATAGAAGGCGCTGTAATAGTCACAAACATATGGCTCACCATTTTAGACGAACAGTTGGAACAGGTAGGTTTTTTAAATTAAAATACAGAACGTAGTTACGTTTGAACATTTTAATTCGGTTGTTCCAACGTGATACATGTACCTTTGTGAACTTATTATTTCTGAGATCGCATTCTGTTACAGCATGATTACCTGTAAATACCAAGGGCGTAGCGTGAGAGGAGACTTTGAGACTTAGTCTCCTCTGTATTCCTGCATAAAAAAGATGCAATAGTAATTCATAACAAAAATATAAATAACTTGATACTAAGAGCTATAAATGTGCGAAGACATCAGTTTTGTAGCCCGCGCCGCACCCTGAGTATTGGTGTATCTGCCTGCTTGACTGCTCCCAGTCTCTGCCTCCCTTCCCTTACCTGCCTGTGTGCGCCTGCGCGCTTTAGTGGCATTCTCGGCTCCCCTCTACTTCCCCTCCTCCACGATGGCCGGTGCGCTGCACTTGCTAGCAGGTATCGAGACTTGTCTCTGCCGCTTCCATGCTGGCTTTTAACACGGAAGTGAACAGTCGCGCAGTTGGTGTTGATAGTCATTCTTGTGTCTTTTTTAGGATAAATCCAGACAACAGGTTCCCCTGCCTAAAGAGTATCTCTAGCAGTTCAAAAAATACTGAAACAATCACTCACAAGACAGATTATAACACTTCAAAAATCACACATACCAGATGTCACAAAGAAAAACAAACCATCGGAAAGAGTAACATGGGGCATTTCACAGACTTAACAATCCTCCATCAAAACATGCAATCAATAAAAAATAAAATACAAGCATTAGAAGTTGAGCTCCAATCTTTGAACTGCACAGTAGTTTGTATTACTGAGCACTGGTGTAGAGACACAGAAATCCAACATGTAGTATTATCATTGTATGAAAGGGCAAACTCTTACTGCAGAACTACTTCAAGGGGTGGAGGATCATGCATTTATATCAGAAAAGGAACACAGTTCAAATCTAGACATGACCTCAGTACAGTAAGTGAAGACAAACACATTGAAATATCAGCTATTGAATTATCAGGGCTCGATATCACCAAGAAATTAATCATTTTGTGTGTGTATAGATCTCCCAGTGGTAGTGTGGACACTTTTTTCAATAAATTAACAGAAGTTCTAGATAAAGTCTCAAGTACAAAGGTCAACATAATTCTGTGTGGGGACATAAACATCAACACTAATATCATAAATGAATCCAGCAGCACCTTCATAAATATCCTTCAAAGTTTTGGCATGTCCCTATTGGTCAATAGTGCAACAAGGGTTACTACAATGACTGCATCAGTAATTGACCATGTGGCCACAAATATAGACAGGGAAAAATGTGATGTAGCTGTAAAAGATCTCGGACTATCAGACCATCTCTGTCAAATAACAACAGTAAAATCAGGCATCGAATCATTCCCTAAACTACAAGCCTATAAACGACATCTATCAGAAATCAAAATAAAAGATTTTTCAAAAGAACTAGAAAAACAAAGCTGGGATGAAGTGTATAAGGAAACCAATGTGAATATGAAATTCTCCAAATTCTCCACATTGTTTAAATTGAACTTTGAAACAGCATTTCCAAAAGTATGCATGACTGTATCAACATCTCACAAAAACAGATGGATAACAGCAGGTATTAAGAAGTCCTCCCAAACACTTAAACACCTCAGTTCCATGAAAAAGATTCACAATGATCCAGAATTCTTAAATTTCTATCATAGATACAAAAAGATTTATAGGAAGGTGCTGATTGCTGCAAAAAAGTCATTATTAGTGGTGGTGGTTGTGGTAGTGGTAGTAGTAGTTGTTGTTCTTTTATTTGAAGCATTTTGTTTCATTCGTTTAAATTATTGTTTATTGTACTATTTTGTCTCCCTATAATAACTGTAGAGTCTCCCCAACCCTTACAACCACGTTACGCCACTGGTAAATACCACATTAATGCAATAAATGCTCAAAATGATGTCTGTCAACCTCAGTGCATTTGGCAACACGTATAACGACATTCCTCTCAACAGCGAGTAGGTCGCCTTCCGTAATGTTCGCACATGCATTGACAATTCGCTGACGTATGTTGTCAGGCGTTGTCGGTGGATCACGATAGCAAATATCCTTCAACTTTCCCCACAGAAAGAAATCCGGAGACGTCAGATCCGGTGTACATGCGGGCCACGGTATGGTGCTTCGACGACCAATCCACCTGTCATGAAATATGCTATTCAATACCGCTTCAACCGCACGCGAGCTATGCGCCGGACATCTATAATGTTGGAAGTACATCGCCATACTGTCATGCAGTGAAATATCTTGTAGTAACATCGGTAGAACATTACGTAGGAAATCAGCATACATTGCACCATTTAGAATGCCATCGATAAAATGGGGGCCAATTATCCTTCCTCCCATAATGCCGGACCATACATTAACCCGCCAAGGTCGCTGATGTTACGCTTGTCGCAGCCATCGTGGATTTTCCGTTGCCCAATAGAGCATATTATGCCGGTTTACGTTAGCGCTGTTGGTGAATGACGATTCGTCGCTAAATAGAACGCGTGCAAAGAAATTGTCATCGTCCGGTAATTTCTCTTGTGCCCAGTGGCAGAACTGTAGACGACGTTCAAACTCGTTGCCATGTAATTCCTAGTGTATAGAAATATGGTACGTGTGCAATCGATGTTAATGTAGCATTCTCAACACCGACGTTTTTGAGATTCCCGATTCTTGCGGAATTTGTGTGCTACTGATGTGCGGATTAGCCGCAGCAGCAGCTAAAACACCTACTTGGGCATCATCATTTGTTGCAGGTAGTGGATGACGTTTCACAAGTGGCTGAACACTTCCTGTTTCTTTAAATAACGTAACTATCCGGCCAACGGTCCGGAAACTTGGATGATGTTATCCAAAATACCGAGCAGCATACATAATACACGCCTGTTGGGCATTTTGATCATACATCAACACGATATCGACCTTTTCCGCAATTGGTAAACGGTCCATTTTAACACGGTTAATGTATCACGAAGCAAATACCGCCCGCACTGGCGGAATGTTACGTGATACCACGTACTTACACGTTTGTGACTATTACAGCGCTACCTATCACAAAGCGTAAAAAGTAGTCCAACTAAAACATTCATATTTCTTTACGTACTACACGAATACGTAATAAAAATGGGGCTTGCTATTTAAAAAAACGCAGTTGATATCAGTTTGATCTATGGCAGCGCCATCTAGTGGGCCAACCATAGAGCCATCTGGTTTCTCCCTTCAAGCTAGACGAGTTTCATTCTTTGTAGTTTTTTTCGTTTCATACATATTTCGTGAGATATTTGGCCCGGTCACTATCAATGGGCCACCCTGTATATTGCGGGTCAGCTGCCAATCTGTTAGCTAGGTGCTGGTAATTTCTGATTTTCTCCACATTTTGTAGCAGTTTTCTAACTACGTCATCTGCGGACTGTATCTACTAGGCCTTTTGGTGGTTTTTGTACTGTGTGAAGAGTAGCATTCATATCATACTATATTGAGTTTTTCCCGAACGACAATCAATTAAGAACCAAGCAATTATTTTGACTTGCCAGTCCATTCGTCTATCAGTTGAGATGTGGCGGATGCAAGTATTCTGTATACTTCAAGACTTTACGGTATTGCACTGAATCTTTGCTGGAAATCAAGAAGCACCACATCAATCATGCCTCCACTATCTACTCGTAAGCCAAGAGATAAATCTGGGTGCAGGCTGAAAACGAGTTAGTTATTCAAAAGGTTTGATTCTGTCCTGACATCTCTGTTACACACTGGCACAGTTTGCGTGCTTTTTCCTGATAAACGACAAATTTCGTTGATCCTAGATGAACCGTTTCTAGAAATAGGCTAGAGCCCGCGTGCATGCGGTATGAGTTATAACAACCACACTTTAAGATCCAAGATCCAGAGCCTTTTTCATTATCAATTGACTTGGGCTGATCTTTAGTTCAGTGGTAAGTTATTTGTACATAAATTGTTTTCGCATCTGTATTAGGGCTGCATGATTGAACTTTTCACTGATTTTCGGTTGTCCAAACTCAGAATATACCATTTTTAAATTTTCGTTTTATATCTTTTATTTTGATGTTATAATGATGAACGATAATCTGGAGAGACTGACTGATATTACGTACGACTAAATCTTGTAGTTTATTTGACCACTCGGTAGTTAATGTCTTCCACTTGAATTCATTGAACGCCTCTTTCATAGCTGTCATTACAGATGACCTTTTTTCAGCAGCTAAGTTTCATTTGAATCTAAACTATAATTTCTCTGAGCAAACAAGCTCGCCAGAAGCAATAAAATGCAGTTTCAACTGGCAAGTTATGGTTCTAGTGTTTTATTATGGTTCTAATGTTTTATTATGGTAGTGTAATTTTCTCTACTTTCCCCTGTAATGCCATGATCCGACAATGTGGGATAGGTCACATTTAATTAATGCATTTGAGTGTAATGAAAGAAATTAATATTTATTTGCAAATTAACTAGACTCTCCATTTTCAACATTCTTCACTGTTCATTTCGTATCATCAGAAGTTCTATTGTCGGGCTGTTGCGTACAGGTTCATGATCCCCTCCTGCAGCTAGTGCAGATTACTTTTGATTTGTATTTAGGAGGGAAGTCTAAATGTAATTCAAGTACCTCGCGAAATTTTATTGAAAAGAAAATTAAAGATTTGCCCTACAGAAAATACATCAATTTACGACATCATAGCACATTCATATTTACAGATAATTGTTAACTTCAAATATCAATACAATTTTACTACCCTTACATTGCAATTCCTACATTAATTTTATCCAATATTAGGTTCATCCCGAAACGGCATGTAACCACGAAAAGGTTTAAGGTAATTTGTTATCTACACTCATGCTCATAAATTAAGGGTAATGCTGACAAATGATGAAACAACACTCTTGTGGGCGCTTTTCGGGTTTAAATCATCTCGGGGTATGACCATGCGGTGCATTTGACCTGCGGTCGTCGCACGGTGGCGCTGGCAGCAGTCCACATACGCTGAGGTAGCGAGTAGGTGTGCAGACGTATTCAGACGTCCTAATGGTGATTATGTGTTGAAACTGGCTCAAAGAACACGTATTGATGACGTTATGAGGGGTAGAATACTAGGGTGACTGGAGGCTGCTCAAACACATCAGGTCGTTGCACGGGCCCTCCGTGTGCCACAAAGTGTGATCTCAAGATTATGGCAACGATTCCAGCAGACAGGAAACGTGTCCAGATGCTACAGTATGGGACGTACACAGTGTACAACACCACAAGAAGACCGATATCTCACCATCAGTGCCCGCAGACGGCCACGGAGTACTGCAGGTAGCCTTGCTCGGGACCTTACCGCAGCCACTGGAACAGTTGTCTCCGGATACACAGTCTACAGACGACTGAACAGACATGGTTTATTCTCCCGAAGACCTGAAAAGTGCATTCCATGGACCTCTGGTCACAAGACAGTCCGTAAAGCCTGGTGTTAAGAACACAGTACATGGTGACTGGAAAAGTGTTCACGGACGAGTCCAGGTATAGTCTGAACAGTGATTGTCACCAGGTTATCATCTGGCTTGAACCAGGAACCCGATACCAACCCCTTAATGTGCTTGAAATGGACCTATATGGAGGTCATGGTTTGATGGTGTGGGGTGGGATTATGATTTGTGCACGTACACCCGTGCATGTCTTTGACAGAAGAACTGTAACAGGTCAGGTGTATCGGGACGTCATTTTGCACCAGTAGTAGCCTTCTCGGGGGTGTAGTGGGTCTCACCTTCCACCTGATGGATGATATCGCACGGCCCCACCGAGCTCCCATGGTGGAGGAGTACCTTGAAACAGAAAATACCAGGCGAATGGAGTGGCCTGCCTGTCTCCAGACCTAAATCCCATCGAGCACGTCTGGGATACTGTCGGTCGACGTATCGCTGCACGTCTTCAAACCCCTAGGACACTTCAGGAGCTCTCACAGGCACTGGTGCAAGAATGGGAGGCTATAGCCCAGTAGCTGCTCGACCACCTGATCCAGAGTATGACAACCTGTTGTGCGGGCTGTGTACATATGCATGGTGATCATATCCCATATTGATGTCGGGGTACATGCGCAGGAAACAGCGGCATTTTGTAGCAAATGTGTTTCGGGGCGGTTTTCTCAACTTATCACCAATACCACGAACTTACTGATCTGTGTCGTGTATGTTCCCTATGTGCCTATGCTATTAGCGCCAGTTTTGTGTAGTGCCACGTTGTGTAGCACCACATTCTGCAATTATCCTTAATTTATGAGCATGAGTGTATATTCGATGCACTATTGGAAACAAATACAGCAACATGAATATTAATAAGAAGTCTGCACAAACTTGTAAAACTGAAAAATTTTTACTTTCACAGCTGGAGCAGCCCCTGTCATTTGGCCCTAAAATACAGCCAGCGCTTCTGCCAGAACCATTTGAACAGACTGCAGCTGGAACAGAAGCCACCGTTGTTGGGTGGGGAATGACAGAGGTAAGTTAACAAATGTGCTACCAGGAAGGTGTGCGACTGCTACGGTCGCAGGTTCGAATCCTGCCTCGGGCATGGATGTGTGTAATGTCCTTAGGTTAGTTAGGTTTAAGTAGTTCTAAGTTCTAGGGGACTGATAACCACAGCAGTTGAGTCCCATAGTGCTCAGAGCCATTTGAACCATCTGAACCAGGAAGGTAGGACCATGTAGTGACGAAGCAGCCAGTCAGCATTAATATTCTCGAACCCAACAGAAAAAAGACATATGAAAATTTGTCTCTTAGCACAAAATGGGTGTCATTAACTTCGAAGTGTGTCTTTCATTGTGAAAAGGGGTATCGCTCCGGAAAAGAAGCAAAAAATTGGATCGCAATAGATTGAACACTATGTGTTCGGGCGTCAACAAGAATAAAATCGAGCAACTTGAATAAAATGCAGAAGATGCATGTGCGATATCGGAAAATGCCTCTGAAAGTGATAACCATCATCATCATCATCATCGTTGTCGTCGTCCTCGTCGTCGTCGACGAGCGGGCTATCTGGCCTTTTCCAGTTTCACAGTCGTTATGTGACGTACCACACTACGGCTTTCTGAGGGGTTTAGACGAAGACAGGTATCGGAAGAACTGAAGATTAGCAAGGACATTTGAAGACCATTACTAACAAACATTACAGTAAGTGGAAGATCTACGTCACACAGATTGGCTGACCAGTAGAAGGTGATTCAATGTGACTGATGAGCGTGACACAAATTGACTGAAGAGCACAAAGCAACAGAAACTGACAAACCACTGATCGAATCCCCTCCATTATACCTCATGACTGAAAGTATTGGCAAGGCATATGGTGAAGTGGACCGCTGTATAACGCCTAAGTGAGCGTTTTGTTAACCAGCTCGCGCAAAAGGTGGGAACAGCTGATATTGTGACTGTCTGACCGGTATATGATCAGACAACTAAATACGACGCTCATTA
Organism: Schistocerca gregaria; assembly: GCF_023897955.1. Lineage (NCBI taxonomy): Eukaryota > Metazoa > Arthropoda > Insecta > Orthoptera > Acrididae > Schistocerca > Schistocerca gregaria. Next base: position 310,851,675 of record NC_064923.1, on the reverse strand, counting down.
CGGTTGGTAACACCTAACCTGTCACTCAATACCTCGGAAAAAATACCCATGTCTAGCAAGACATGAGCTTGACTGGGAGGTAAGTGCGCCACATGTAAGCCCATACTACAAATATGGTTATTACATGGGCTCATACCCTTAGAATGGTGGTACAAACGGAACTTCATTTCTGAGAGAAATCCAAAGTAAAATCAGTTGCATGTGTAATTTAACAATATTACATTTCTGTAAAAGATAGGTGCTGAGACCCGCCGTAGGCCAAGAAAACTCTCCAATGGACAAGAAATGCGTATGTGGCCAATGGAGGGAAGAGCTTCAGCATTAACGGTCCTGCAATGTGTGCCGACGAGTTTTAAATTGGCGAGCTCACAAATGTGCCGGTATCTGGAATACCAACTCTACAGCCGGACCATCAAAGCATGCAAGGGCTCACGATTAACGTAAGAGCAAAGGAAAGAAAGAGAATTGTTGGTTATCACTTAATGTTGATTACACTGTCGTCGCAACACTGAACCCATACCACGCCGGGCCGTCCTGTAGCGTGGCCTGTAAGGAAGTTCCTTGCCGCCGGGCTTTTCATTCGAGGGGAAAATGTCCCTGCCGACCACAACGATATCAACGATCTTTAACAGCCGACACCTTATTAGCGGAACCCACTCCTGAAGTAGAGTTGGCAAAAGCTTCCGATGAAGACCTCTCGCAAACTCTTCTTTGGTTGGCTTTCTTAGCCCCCTCACAAGAGTAACCAGACCATCCAAGTCATGATAGGTCACGGGTCTCTCACTAAACGGAACCCTTGAACGAATCTCCGCCTTAAAAGCTTGCAAGATAGTGTCAACAACCACATATCAGACAGCTGTAGGTCAAGAGCTACGGCTGCCGTACGTACTTCACAAATATTGTGAACTAGACCCTCATGTCCCTTCTGATCCTGAAAGAAATAATAATTGACTAGGTCGCTCTTTATCTTAATGGACAAACTCTCCCTCAGAACCTGCACCAAGCAGTTCTTTTAAGGACCCCATTTTATCTGAATGCGACCCAACCATTTCGGCCAGGGACCCCTGGCACAAAGCATAGATCAGCTGGAAAACTGTTTCCACGGCATCTTGAAAAACTTTGGCTTATTCCTTTAGTTTAACGGAAAACCACAAAAAACTAAGAAACCACTGCTGTGTGTCAACAGTGAGGCGTTCTACGCATGCAGCACACTCAGTAATAGATTGGGTAATCCGACGGGAAGTATCTCTATACATTAGTTGATGGGGAGAGTTCTTGACATCTGGTAACTTTGACTTCCCTGTAAAGGTGCTCAAAGCAATCTCTAAATTGACCGGCCCTGTTATAAAGCCGGTCAATGTCAGGTTTGATCTGAAGATCAGTAACCCCCGTTGCTAAATCTTCAGCCCGTCATAAACAATGCACAGTTTGCGCCTGCATTCGATACGCTTGGCCACGAGACGGAATACTGCTTTTTACGAACTGAGTGGTTTGTTGAAGCTCAGAAAACCAAGCGGCACAAAATTCAAGGGCACCGCCCCCTGTCCTATCTGCTCCGTCCTCACCTGGACTGGCGCCCCCACAACCGTACGAGGTCGTGCCCGTAGTTTGGGAACAGCTTCATCTTCTGTCAATCCACGGGTGCAACACTCATACTTATCCTCTTCCTTCCTCAAACAGCCCGCTCCGACCACGACTCTAGACTCCATTTGGAATGGAACGCACCTGTGGCCCAAATTACAAAACAACAGCAATTGTGTCTAAACAGAAAAGATACAAAAGTATAGTATTAAACTGTATCTAAACGTAGTAACACGAATGAAGCCCAGTAGATTTCAGTACTTCACTCAAAAAAACAAAACAAAAAAGTGCGCTTCCTGCCAGAATAGTGCGCAATATCAGCGTCAGGCTGTCTGTTGTAGGAAGGACAGAACAGAAGGGAGAATGAACATCATGCGTGTTGTGAACTTTCTCTTTATTTTAAGACAAATCAGTAAGTTAGATTTATTAAATGCCTACTGGAAAAACACCTCCAGTTCCGCTGACTACTAAGAAACAGAATAATTTACAATCATTAATTTGTACAAAATTGATTAATAGCAAACAGATTAAATAGTATAATAAAAAATTTTGCAGTACAATAAAACAGGTAAAAATTCTTTCTCGAAAAAACTGTAAAATTTACAATCCAAAATAAAAGTATTCCCTGCAATAAAGCACGATATAAAAAAAATCATTGTATCGCCGGATACCAGAGGGGCGGAAAGCACACAAAGAAAATAACCAGACAGAATTGGAGTTACGTATTGGGTCTTGCATGACACGAATAGTCAGTGAGAACCTGCGTGAAATTAACAGGTCTTAATCTGCTAGTGTATGGCCAGTCCAAATACCAGTAGGGTATTCAAGGAGTAAGATTAATAACCATTCAGCTGGCCGAGTCACCCTTCCAAAAACACATCTAAGTAAATAAGTATAGTAATTACTCAATTAGTAAATTTGACGGTTAACAACTCAACAATTTAGATGAGCTAGAAAAAAAAATTTAAAAGGAGACCGGTAGCAGGCGCGCAATGATTAAGGCACAAATCAGTACATCGACATGCTATACAGCCCCGTCTTGGCAAGGCGTAGTCCGCTCAGAAAGATTAAGTGGTGCGGGGACGACTGCACCCGGCTGGCCGTTCGTCGGTCACGAGCTTCGCTCAGTTCGGACACCGCGGCTGCTCTATCAACCCAGTCAGATTTCATCCGAGTTCTACAAAAATAAACACAATTGTTAGCCTAATTAACTGAGAAATACAGAATTTAGTACAGGAATTGTGCCAGGCCACCACTACGTCGCCGCACGATAGTCAAAATTAAAGCAACAAGGAAAACAAGTAAACAATTCTTCACTGAGTTAATGGAATCAGATCAATGAAATTTGTTAGGTATATATGAAGATGATATCTGTTCTTTCGGAGATGTCCGAAAAAGCAGATAACATCTTCATATATATAGGTAAGGCTCGCTGGCCATTTGACCATCTTCTGTGCGGATGCACGAACAGTGCCCGAACTCTTACGGGAATCGGTAAAGCCGCGAGTAATGTGTGTAATGGGCAGGGGCTGTCGCACTATCCTCTGTGTCCTCGGCGGCTCAGATGGATACATCGTCTGCCATGTATGCCGGAGATCCCGGGTTCGAATCCCGGTCGGAGCACACATTTTCAACTGTCCCCGTTGACGTATATCAACGTCTGAATGCAGCTAAGGGTATTCATTCCATTATATTAATTTAATTGTAATTACATTTGTAAGATAACCAAAATGTAAATATAGTTACCGAGAAGTAGTTCGACTGCCAACCAGAAATTGTACAAAACTAGCACCATTTTGACGAGGGGTAAAAAAAAGTAACCGCCATGTGGAGCAGAGCACTAAACCACAAGCTGTAGTTTTCAGCTGGTTAAGAACCCCTGAGTAACAGCAGACGGAACATAACCTTTCGAATAACTTTACATATACAGTAAGGTAGTAGTACCAAACGCAATGTACAAATTTTTGTATGTCCGTCCTTTTCACTGGAGTTCTTGAGGACCACGGCCGTTCACTATGGTAAGAAAATGAAACGCCTACAGCCGCCCTTATGATCTTATTTATTGTGTAGCTACCAGTTTCGGCACTCCAGTGCGCCATCTTCACGCCTGCATGCATACGCAGTGATGACAGCGCTATCAACTTATCAACCGTGAAACACAAAGACAGATTAAAAACAGAAGGAGAATCAAGCGAATTTACATTAATCATTTGATAGAACAAAGATACATCCATTCGCACATACCTAAGGTATACCATAACGAATTTTCACTCAATACATTGTACAAGTATGTTATTTATTAATAACTTCATTAAACAAACATTCTATGATTATCATTAGCCAGTCGGACATACATTATCCGCACTACCCTGACATAACCTACTGAAAGACAAAACAACTGTATAAAATGATAAAGGTTTGGCGGAGACAACAACCTCAGAAATACGTAAAGCGAAAAATCATGATCTACGTGTCGTGTCAAAGTATAAAATGTTGAGTTGTAATCAGCTGAGGGGGATACCTATGTCATTGCATAAAATGAATGTCCAAGACGTGTTCAAAAATGTTCAAATGTGTGTGAATTCCTAAGGGACCAAACTGCTGAGATCATCGGTCCCTAGACTTACACACTACTTAAACTAACTTACGCGAAGAACAACACACACACCCATGCCCGAGGGAAGACTCGAACCTCCGGCGGGAGGGGCCGCGCAATTCGTGACATGGCGCCTCTAACCGCGCGGACACTCCGCGTGTCTCCAAGACATGTCAAAGTACAACATACAGCACCCACCTCAGACCACAACGTATGTAGAACATATGAGAAATCTCCACACGAAACAACATTCACGTGCGAATGTTACGTACTCCCATGAATCAATCACACACAGGTACACTCAGTAGCCTTGGAGGATGCTGTGCACCATAAATAATGACTCAACAATATATATACATGAAATATTACAAAAGCTTTCTCACTAGTAAACCACTCAAAAAGTACTCTTATGTACTAAACACAAAGAAATAAAATGACATCTAAAATAACATGTACTTACGAATAAATGTACTGAACCAGTACACACCTTGATCTTTCCATCACATTAAAACCAAAAGTCATTATATCCATGCAATTAAAATTTCAAAGGAATAGACCGGCCATACATGTCGTTTAAAAGACAAACCACATTATTAACTGACCAGTAAGGAGGCCACATAACGTGCCAGTAATTAAATCATAAGTAAATCTAAGATGTCTATATGACTATAAATGCGTGACAGCAATCTATAAGTTGGCAATACATACACTATTACAACAAAAACACTGGCAATGCCACAAGTCGTATCTAGCGGAACTTAAGTGAGGGTGGTGAAAATCCATGTAAAACTGAAGACAGGTACATACCCACTGATGCGTCACATATGACTATACTAATTACAAGTTAAAGAGAAGGAGACATTCAAACATATCTAGTTATAATTCTAGGGCCAACTTACACAGTTCTACCACCAAACACCTAATTAGAGGTCAAAGACAGCAGCGTTCACGTCAGCTAGATTCCTGACCAGTAAACAACTCATATGTATTAGACACAAGTGAACACACAATAAATACAATGAAATTTAAACTGCATATACTTATGAGAAAATGAACTGTAAATAGTACTCACCTTAGTCTTTCAATCGCATCAAAACCATTACATCCATGCAATCACGTTCCAAAAGAACCATACTAGCCATATATATCGTCTAATAGACAAACCACATTATTAATTGATCAATGATGAGGCAACACAACATGCCAATAATTAAATCCAAATTAAGGCCAATACTTGTCTTTGATGTAAGACTATGAACATATAACATCAATCTACGAGTTGACAATACATGCACTATTACTACAAAACACTGGCAATGCCAAAGTTCTCTCCAGTGGAACGTGAATGAGGGTAAATGCAAACCCATGTAAACTTGAAAAAGAGTGCATAACCACTAAATACGTCACATACGACTACGATAACTGTATGTTAAAGAGAAGGCTACGTTTAAAGATATATAGCTATAATTCTAGGGCTAACACACACAGTTCTATCACCAAGCATCTAACTGGAGACCCATGGCAAAAAATGGTTCAAATGGCTCTGAGCACTATAGGACTTAATTTCTGAGGTCATCAGTCCCCTAGAACTAAGAACTATTCAAATCTAACTAACCTAGGGACATCACACACATCCATGCCTGATGAAGGATTCGAATCTGCGACCGTAGCGGTCGCGCGGTTCCAGACTGAAACGCCTAGAACCGCTCGGCCTCCCCGGCCGGCGACCAATGGCAGCACATACACATCAGCGTATGCTATTACCCGAAAAACCCTCTAAAGTTCGCTACAAAATACTTATCACGTACGAATTCAAGCGTGAGCAGATAACCCAAACTGAATCCAGTAACAATTTATCTTGAAACAACAAACTACCAATGTGAGTGGGTAACAGGCAATGCTAAGACCGTCAAGAAAGGACGGAAAAGTGAATTTTAATAGGTATTGGCTGGAAGGAGGGATGAAGAAGGGAGAAGAGAAATAGTTATAGTAACCGCACAGGCACAAGACATATTGTAATAAACACCCAACAACCCACAATTAAAAATGCTGTGCAGTTAATATGAGAACAAGCAGAGACTCGAACAATCACGACGCTTTATCGAGAAAGCAAATGTCAATACCGAAAAGCTCTCCACACTCACAAGCCAAATGCGCACGAAAAGACCTATAACGCTGAGGTACTGTCCTTAGTTGATGCTGAAGAGGTTATCACGATCCATATATGTGTTTAATCAGTGGCCAAAATAACTGGTTTACGCAGACTGTCTACAGAACGACAAAAAAACAATGTATACCAGTGGGTACAACTCAAATAAAAATCATTAAATGAATACCAGAAGTACCTCTAACTGTGTTGTCAGCACTCCAATTATCAACTGCCGACTGACAGGAGAAACAATCAAAATACAACGTCCAAAGATATGAGTCAGCGAATACTCAAAGAAGTCGGTCGACATCAAACCTGACAGGGAAAGTTTGTTTGACTACACCCCGTTTTTGGATTTCATTGTCTTACCTAAATATGTCAGTTACGATATTCCTTGTAGATGGCTTTGTTTTGGATTACTGATATCGATAGTGAGACACTAGCAGTCTCCGGAACAAATCTGCCAGGGTCCTTAACAACAACACCCAGCAAAATCTCGATGTGACAAATGCTGCCAGTCCTGTTAACGGTGTTGATTTAACTAATCCCGAAAATGCAGAAAGTAATTAAGTGCTCTACTTCCATTGTACCTATGGCTTTAACGTCATTGGATGACTTTCCTCCATCATTGCTTGAACTGAAAACTCAGAAGAACCCTACCACAGGTGGTGGAAAAAGTTCCATAAACCTTCGGATAAGCATCGCATGAGGTGTCTCCAACGTGAATTCTGCCACCGCCTCGCTGGTTGGAAAACGGATCCAAGGGAGGACGAGATCTCCGCCTTCTGCAACATAAGTCAAGATGGGCTGCTATCTGAGCTCCGAGGCACTCCGCAGTGACGACCAACCATCCCATCCACATGGTGGATGGCTGAATTTACGATACCCACAGCATGGTGGAAACCCCGGCCGATGCATGTGAGGCTCAGAAAGAACTGCTCGTCCATGACCTTACGCCTGATGAACTTTAGGATGGAACGATATTCTGGCGGCTGTTGCTGCTCTCAGACACTGATCATCTCTTACAACCTCTCACATTACATCTCACGCAGATGTCCGTAGGATCCTCCGGTGGAAGCGTGGGCAGCCGGCTCCCAGTTCAGACAGCATCTTAAATGAATACCTCCGTCAGCTCCCGCGCAAGCCACTGTTCACCGACATTCTCGAGGTGTCTCACAACTGGCTTTTACCCCTCACAGTGTAAGCAGGCAGAACTGACTGCCACCCCCAAGCCCTCAAAGGATCCTACGATCCCTACCTACAACAGGCCCGTTAGCCTTCTGAATGTCTGGCGAAGGCCCAAGAAACTTTAATCCTGCACAGAATTTCCCAGCCTCTGACGTCTGGGACGATCCAACCGGAACAGTTCAGTTTCACTTCCCACCTGATGGCCGAACTACACGTTCTTAGGATCACAGAACACATCAGCTAGGACTTTAACTCCACTATGTAGACGCCAGTGGTTTTCTTGGACCTGTAAAATACTTATGAGAGGATTTGGCAGGACTACCTCATGTACAAAATGCTGACACAGACGACTATCCGATACACCTGTATCAAGGTCGTAGATAATTTCCTCAGTGACGGAACCTTCTTGGTTACTCAGCAAGGAAAACGTTCGAGCATAGATCACATGTAGCCCTCAAGGCACTGTGTTGTCTCCCATCCTCTTTAACATTTGCGTTAATGACATGCCTGTCATCCCTCACTGCCAGTTGGTGCAATACGACGGCGATACTGGGCTCTATACGATTGGCTGCAGCACTGACTAGCTTATTCCTGGTCTCCAGAGACGGGCGGGCGCAACAGTCACCTCATATCGTTCAAACAAGATTGCCTTCCATGCCGCCAAAACTACGACGGTCTACTTCACCAAACGGAACCCTATCCTCCGCAACAACATCACGACTGTGGCCATTCTTGTACCGTAGTCCGCAGATACCAATAACCTAGGTGTCCAGATGAATAAAAAAGTTCTCCTCCATCGACATACGAAATACGTCATTTATAAGGGACAGAAGCCAATAAAAGCCTTGTGCCCGCTCTTCAACAGCAGGAAACTGACCTAGGACACGAAGCTCCGACTTTAACACACGGTTGTTCACCCTTCCCTCACCTTTGGCCCCTCTGCGTGGGCCATGTTTAGTGCCTCCCATATGCGTACTCTACAGTGCCTGTAGAATAAGGTGCTTACGTAGAGTGCATGCTCCTCCACTCACGAGGACTGTTACTCTGCATGAGGAGACCAACATTGTCCCTCTAAAGGCGTCCATTCGAGAGAAGGCAAGGCGCCTCTAAGTCGACCCCCTGTACAACACGGCCAGTGGGTTGCAACATATTGGCACCACGACTTCTCGAGACGGCACTGCCGCGGTCCTCTTACCATCCTCGAGGACTCGGATTTGGACCATAGCTAACGAAAGCCAAGGTATGGCCACTAGTAACTTTTGTTTTAATGCGGCCACTCATTCTGTGCACTCCTTGATGCGACCACGACTCTAATTACCTTTGCAGTTGTATCACATCTTATCAGCAACCTTGAACTTACGGTGTCGGAGTGTGATCTTGGACTTCAAGTCCTACCGCCACACTTTCTACGTGCAGTATAATGATGTTATTGTAAGACAGAAAAACATTACTAGGCCACCAAGATATTAAGACAGATCTACACCGGTGACGCTGTACCGCAACCAGCAAAACAAAGAAAAGAGAAAAAAAAAGGAAGCAGTCTCCAGTGGCGGACACTCGCCTGAAGATGGTGAAAATGGCTGAACGGATCCCAGCCGAAATATTGTGGCAATAAGTAAGCACGATCCGGTTGCAGTCCCGAAAGCTCATAGAATAAGCAGCAAGGCGTTTGCTTGTCTATTCCGAGAAAGCGTGACATTTGTATAGTACCTGTGTATACCAGAATACAAATGTGTGTGTGTGTGTGTGTGTGTGTGTGTGTGTGTGTGTGTGTGTGTGTGTGTGGGTGGGTGGGTGGGTACGTGAGGGAAAGGAAAAGAGAGCACAGTTGAAAAACAGATAAAATGCAGAATGATATTTTCACTCTGCAGCGGAGTGTGCGCTGATATGAAACTTCCTGGCAGGTTAAAACTGTGTGCCGGACCGAGACTCGAACTCGGGACCTTTGCCTTTCGCAGGCAAGTTCTCTACCAACTGAGCTACCCAGTCACGACTCTGCAAGGTTCGCAGGAGAGCTTCTGTAAAGTTTGGAAAATATGACACGAGGTACTGGCAGAAGTAAAGCTGTGAGGATGGGGCGTGAGTCGTTCTTGGGTAGCTCAGTTGGTAGAGCACTTGCCCGCGAATGGCAAAGGTCTCGAGTTCGAGTCTCGGTCCGGCATAAAGTTTTAATCTGCCAGGAAGTTTTAGATAAAATGTAGCTCACGTAAATCTCTGTGTAGGTGGGAGTTGAGAGGTAAGTAAGTCATTACCTGTTGCAGGCGTACCCTCCCACAAACGCCCTGCAGAAAGCTGACATCGTGGTGTGGTCAGACGAGGACTGCCAGCAGGCGTACTCGGGCTACGACTACCATCCGCTGCCGTCCAACATCTGCGCCGCGCTGCCAGAGGGCGGCAGAGGCCAGTGTAACGTGAGTCGTCTACCTCTCCTTCCACCGACTTCTCCTACAACGTTATGCGGCACGCCTGGCATTAAACAGCGACTCGCTTAGTATTTTCAGAGTTTACCAAATCATTTGGGAAATGGAGAAACATTCCACACATTCCGGTGACTTCTTGGTTGCTACTATTTCCCTACACTGCTACAAACAAACTTTTGGTTGGATTTTCAACGAAATAGACAGTCGGTGTGTAGTATTCCTCAGTCATCAGGACCGTTTGTGGAGAGTTAAGCGATGACTATACAGCAACGGTGTTGTGATTGCTGCTTATTAAAATAATTTGGTCTTGAGAACCATTCAATGCCATAGAGGAATTCTTGAACAGAAATAAATAATCAATTATAAACTTTAAACGGTCGTCATTCAGGCTTAAAATTATTTTTTTTTTTTTTTTTCGTTTTCCCTGCAATTCTTTTTCTGTTGACACGTTCCACTTCATGACGTTTATCGTGAATACGGTCTATGGATCATGGAATTAACTAGCTCTAGACGGGTCTGATGTCTCCCAGACTTACTGGAGCGTGTTACATCACGGTGGTCTACTACTGTAGCTAATAAATCTTACAGTTTTTCTTGGAAACATATCAATACAATGCGAGCTTGTCACCACAAATATTTTGAGAATGGCTCAAGATATCGAAAGAATAAACTTACTCTCTGACCTTGTATATTAGAGTGCCCCATTGCCCTTCTTATAAGATCGGGTAACCTGCTGCCCAACATATAAAACATGAGTTACTCCAGTGCTCACACTACCGTCAGACTTTACGCTGACATGTTCACATGTAGCCAACACTTCAAAACGAAGTGTGTTGGAACATATCTAGAAAAAGAAAAATTATGTTAAATAAACAAGCAAGGACGATTCCAGTGACTGTCTACTTTTTATGGCAGTACAATCCGTACGTAATCGATAAATTTCTGATATAAGATGTGGCATACCCAACGTGATTCAGCAGATTGAGAGTCAATATAACATGGAGAAAAACACGTATAATAAGTGACTTGAAATACAAAGCAGCTCCTGAAACAAATTAATAGTTCTACCTAAGTTTAAAGAGAGTTTGTTTTGTGTCATCATAACAGTCCTCGCAGCTCGTGGTCTATTGCTTCTAGATCGCTGGGTCCCAGGTAGGAGATTTTCTTAGTCGCGGACTGGATGTCTGTGTTCTCCCGATGATTTTATCTCATCTTCACCGACGTGCATGTCGCTAAAATGATATCAAACAGAAATATTTTCATCAATCGGTCGAACATCAGCAGAGGAAATCTCCCAGCCACACCACAATTCCATTCCATCACAGCTGTGTAATTCTTGTTTTGTATGTTGATCCCAGACCATCTGACTAGGTTCTCAGAAAGTAACCGATAACAACAATAAAGCGGACTACAGCTTCTGTGGTTACTATTTGCAAGTTATTCTGTGTGGGCAACTGCTGTGACAACCCAGTCACACACTATGTGATCAAAAGTATCCGTACACTACCAAAAACATACGTTTTTCATATTAGTTGCATTCTGCTGCCACCTAATGCGAGGTACTCCATATCAGCGACCTCATTAGTCATTGGACATCGTGATAGAGCAGAATGGGGCGCTCCCGGAAATCACGGACGTGGTCAGGTGACTGGGTGTCACTGGCGTCATACGTCTGTACACGAGGTTTCCACACTCCCAAAAAAACGGGGAGGGACACGTATAGCACAAAAGCGTACAGGCCGACCTCGTCTGTTGACTCACAGAGACCGCCGACAGTTGAAGAGGGTCGTAATGTGTAATAAAAAGACATCTATCCAGACCATCGCTCAGGAATTCCAAACTGCATCAGGATCCATTGCAAGTAGTATGACAGTTAGGCGAGAGGTGTGGAAACTTGTATTTCATGGTCGAGCGACTGTTCATAAGCCACACATCACGCCGATAAATGCCAAATGATGCCTCGCTTGGGGTAAGGAGCGTAAACATTGAACGATTCAACACTGGAAAAACGATAAGTGGAGTGACGAGCCACGGTACACAAAATAGCAATCCGATAGTAGACTGTGGGTATGGCGAATGCCCGGTGAACGTCATCTGCCAGAGTGTGTAGTGCCATCAGTAAAATTCGGAGGCGATGCTGTTATCGTATGGTGGTGTTTTTCATGGAGAGGGCTTGTAGCCATTGTTGTTTTGGGGTGGCACTATCACAGCACAGGCCTACATTGATATTTTCAGCACCTAATTGCTTCCCGCTGTTGAACAGTAAATCGGGGATGTCGATTGCATCTTTCAACATGATCAAGCACCTGCTCATAAGGCACAGCCTGTGGTGGAGTTGTTACATGACAATAACATACCTGTAATGGACTGGCCTGCACAGAGTCCTGACCTGAATCATATAGAACACCTTTTAGATACCTTTGAGATGTTGTGGAACGCCGACTTCGTGCCAGGCCTCACCGACTGACTTCGATACCTCTCCTCAGTGCTGCACACCGTGAAGAATGAGCTGCAATTCCCCAAGAAACGTTTCAGCACCTCATTGAACTTTTGCTTGCGAAAGTGGAAGCTGTCATCAAGGGTAAGAGTAGACCAAAACCATATTGAATCCCAGCGATACCGGTGAGGCGTCACGAACTTGTAAGTCATTTTCAGCCAGGTGTCCGGATACCTTTGATCACATAGTGTATTCAACATCCATAAAACTTCTGAAAATTACTTATCAAAGAAGATTTTGGCAGTGAAATATGATAAAGTTAAGTATGCTAATGAAGCAGAAATTAACGATGTAACTCAAGTTAAAATCTTCTGGGTTATTAGGACGCGTCCTGTTTCTTCTGAAATGTTCGACGTTTCGACCCCTCTGCAGGGATCTTCCTCAGGATCTTTTAGTGTTCACTACTGCTAGAACACTGTCCGATGACGTTGCCTGTAAAGCCAAGCGTGTCCGTATACTCCGTAATCCAGGCGAATGTCCGCCCGAACGTGCACAGCACCACGGACGTAGGGAGGCAGAGGCAGTATTGTGCTATTGGGGACATTCGTCTGTTTCTGTGTGACCTACGGTACCAATCTATGGCATCATGGCAGTTCAGGACTACGTAAAGCCGGCCGTTGTGGTTCAAATGGTTCAAATGGCTCTGAGCACTATGGGACTTAACTTCTGATGTCATCAGTCCCCTAGAACTTAGAACTACTTAAACCTAACTAACCTAAGGACATCACACACATCCATGCCCGAGGCTGAATTCGAACCTGTGACCGTAGCGGTCGCGCGGTTCCAGACTGTAGCACCTAGAACCGCTCGGCCACCCCGGCCAGCGGCCGTTGTGGTCGAGCGGTTCTAGGTGCTTCAGTCTGGAACCGCACAACCGCTACGGTCGCAGGTTCGAATCTTGCCTCAGGCATTGCTGTGTGATGCCGGCAAGAGCTTGCCCCGTTATTAATGGGAATTGCCTGACCTGTGCCGAGACATCTGGTCCCGCATACCTCCGGAATCTTAGCAGGAACTCATAGAATTCTTCTCACGCAGAATCACAGCTGTATTCCAAAGGACGAATGACACCCTATTAAGCACATTGTCATAATGTTTAGGCTCATTAGCTTAAGTTCAAGAAGAATGGGATATAAGTACGGGTCGATTTCTCTCTAATTCTTTGTGTTCTCAATAAATTGATAGACTTTCTCCAAAAGAAGCATTGTTCGTACTTATCCGTCATTCCTCTAGAACTAACCCTGCGTCCCTTCTATAATGGTACCGCTGATGACTGTACTTTTTCAATACACTACAATGTAATTAAAATTGAAACCCATTCTCCTCGACCTTCTTGCAGTATTCACACAATTTCTGAATCGCAGTCTTGCTCCTTTAATCGCATTACATTACTGCTGTTCATGCAACTTCTTGATTATTGTAATGTCTTTTGCAGGGAGATTCTGGGAGCCCTCTGATAGCAAATGGCTATCAAATCGGAATAGTCTCATGGTCCAGGAAACCTTGCGCTTCTAGAGGATCACCAGGAGTTTTCACAGAAGTTTCTTATTACGTGGACTGGATAAAAGAGAAGACGAGCAACTCTTCCACAGCTGACAAAATTTCATCAAGTTAGTCCATACACGCCCTAATATAAGAAACTGCGCTTTTATTTGGATTTAAAATGTGTATAATGTTTTCAGTTGCTTAAAATAAAACGAGAGAAACCCGCTTTCAATGTCAATTACGTTTTTAGACAAGCTGCATTCGAATATTCGGAATGTTGTTAAAATAATGAAATAAAATTTAGAAGTGTGGTTTTAATTGTTTATTAAAGGAAATAGCTGAAATTATTTCCGCATTTCTAATTCATTTTCAAGATCTTATGTCGTTGTATACCGACAACTGTTTCACAAATGTTACTCAAAAATAAAAAATTCATAAATATTAGCTTGCGACCCCAAATTTATGTAAAGTGCTTGGCAATATTGGGTGATTTTTTTAATTGCTATAGTCATCAGTGTTAGTGTACGCCGAAAGTCAGACTCTCTTGAAAAATTACAATCATGTTTGTGGTGATGCCACGCTTTCATGTCTTATAATACCTATGCTAAAGAAGAAATGATTAAGTTTCAGTATTAAGATCAGTTACATTCCCAAAATATGCAAATGTGATAATTACGTAATTCCAAAATCACGCAGAACGACTGCCCACGGCTTGTAAATTAATAAAAATTCTAATTTATATCATTATATTCCTGAAAGTGCCCACAAAAATCTTATAATAAATTATTTTGTGACTCAGTTGCATTGGAGAAGGTCTCGTTTGCGTAATGGACACAACAGATTGCGTGTGATGACATTTATACATCCGAAGACCGTTATCAATGTCAACTTATAATACACTCCTGGAAATGGAAAAAAGAACACATTGACACCGGTGTGTTAGACCCACCATACTTGCTCCGGACACTGCGAGAGGGCTGTACAAGCAATGATCACACGCACGGCACAGCGGACACACCAGGAACCGCGGTGTTCGCCGTCGAATGGCGCTAGCTGCGCAGCATTTGTGCACCGCCGCCGTCAGTGTCAGCCAGTTTGCCGTGGCATACGGAGCTCCATCGCAGTCTTTAACACTGGTAGCATGCCGCGGCAGCGTGGACGTGAACCGTATGTGCAGTTGACGGACTTTGAGCGAGGGCGTATAGTGGGCATGCGGGAGAACGGGTGGACGTACCGCCGAATTGCGCAACACGTGGGGCGTGAGGTCTCCACAGTACATCGATGTTGTCGCCAGTGGTCGGCGGAAGGTGCACGTGCCCGTCGACCTGGGACCGGACCGCAGCGACGCACGGATGCACGCCAAGACCGTAGGATCCTACGCAGTGCCGTAGGGGACCGCACCGCCACTTCCCAGCAAATTAGGGACACTGTTGCTCCAGGGGTATCGGCGAGGACCATTCGCAACCGTCTCCATGAAGCTGGGCTACGGTCCCGCACACCGTTAGGCCGTCTTCCGCTCACGCCCCAACATCGTGCAGCCCGCCTCCAGTGGTGTCGCGACAGGCGTGAATGGAGGGACGAATGGAGACGTGTCGTCTTCAGCGATGAGAGTGGCTTCTGCCTTGGTGTCAATGATGGTCGTATGCGTGTTTGGCGGGGTGCAGGTGAGCGCCACAATCAGGACTGCATACGACCGAGGCACACAGGGCCAACACCCGGCATCATGGTGTGGGGAGCGATCTCCTACACTGGCCGTACACCTATGGTGATCGTCGAGGGGACACTGAATAGTGCACGGTACATCCAAACCGTCATCGAACCCATCGTTCTACCATTCCTAGACCGGCAAGGGAACTTGCTGTTCCAACAGGACAATGCACATCCGCATGTATCCCGTGCCACCCAACGTGCTCTAGAAGGTGTAAGTCAACTACCCTGGCCAGCAAGATCTCCGGATCTGTCCCCCATTGAGCATGTTTGGGACTGGATGAAGCGTCGTCTCACGCTGTCTGCACGTCGAGCACGAACGCTGGTCCAACTGAGGCGCCAGGTGGAAATGGCATGGCAAGCCGTTCCACAGGACTACATCCAGCATCTCTACGATCGTCTCCATGGGAGAATAGCAGCCTGCATTGCTGCGAAAGGTGGATATAGACTGTACTAGTGCCGACATTGTGCATTCTCTGTTGCCTGTGTCTATGTGCCTGTGGTTCTGTCAGTGTGATCATGTGATGTATCTGACCCCAGGAATGTGTCAATAAAGTTTCCCCTTCCTGGGACAATGAATTCACGGTGTTCTTATTTCAATTTCCAGGAGTGTAAATCAACCATTATTAGAGAACGCTTTAAGAGAATTAAACGTATATGTTCAGTTTACCGAAGCTGGGATATTTGGGGAAGCAATAGAAATAGTAATATATATTTTTATAAAAGTTACATTCTGTTCGTTGGTAAGCGCATCAACTGAAAACGATTGGAGCGATTTGGCTGATTAAAAGAAAGTTCATAACAGTCTGAATAATTATTCAACCACAACGTTATTTTCATTATTACATTACATATATTTCCGTTATTGTATTATATATTTACCTTAAAAGAGTCACGGTCGAATATCGAGCAGGTTCGCTATCGGCACCGTCGGATCCAGATTATAAATTAATGGGCAATTCACCACAAGAAATGCATTGACGTTGTGTACACAACAGTTCATGAAAAGACCAACTGCGGAACAATTACAAATTTGTTTTTATCGTACAATGAATTGATCCCATTGTTCAAAATTGCACGGGACCGCTTGCCATCTGATTACCACAGATTGTATTTAGAGCCGATAAGACGCCTGCGATAGAACACACAAGACGTTTCAATGCACCAATAATTGCTGAAGTCACCATTTTTATCGTCAGTGAAAATCTGGAACCCCGTGATATCGTTCTACATCGCCGGAACGATCAGCTGCAGCGTTTGTACGAAACACGCCGATCATATGAAGCCTTACGACATCCCACCATGTTTTGGCAAGGCTAAAGCGATTATCATTTTAAGATCAAGATTATAAATACTTTTACAGGTGAGTAGCAAATTTATATTTTTGTAAGAAGATTAATTCATGTCAGTGACACAAACATTCATTTACAGGCGCCGAAACGAACAAAAAATACAGTTCAATGACCTATTATTCATATGGACTGATAGCTCGTGGTAATGAGGACAATCACATATTGAAATGTCTATTTCACCAATATGCTGTCAATACGTACGTCGAAGTTGAAACAAAGCGATTGACAAACATCAGAGTGAACCAGACAAAACTCTGTTCCCAAAAGTATATTCACCTTCGAGATGTCATCAATGCTGACGAAAACGCACAGAACGTCGGCCGAATAACGATAGCGACATATGCACCAGCACGCTCAAGATACCATGTCTTACGTTTGTGTAGAATTCGCAGCAGATATAAATTTGTCACGAGTTATTCCCTGGCCAATTACCCATCAATCACCATGCCATCACTTCGAGAGTCTTCAAATCGCTGATTAATTTCATTGTGAAGCATCGCGTGATAGACGAGACGCACTGCTGGATGTATTCCGTGGAGTGGCAGAAACGCGTATTACCACACACACATACACAGAGGCAGAAAAGCGTATTACCACACACATATACATATTTTCATTTGGTTGATTGAGAATGTAAGACTGAATATAATCTGCGATGTGATATCGGCGGAAATTCGCCATGGAGAAGAAGGTCCAGGTTTGTATGAGGTTGTTACTAAGACGTGGTTACTTTAAGCAATAATTCATCGTGTATTGTCAACGGAAAATGTTCGAAGCGTTATCCACAGGCATTGATAGAAGGAACCATCATCGAAAATGACGGTTATACACCATATAGTTGCCGATCTACTGCGGACAATGAAAGATCAACAAATGTCGACGTGAATCAACAGTACACTGAAGTTATAATCGTTGGATTGTTCCGTATTCGCCATTACTCTCGAAGAAAGGAAATAACAAAAAATATCATTCGGTTGACATAAAGTTCTTCAATTGGTACTTAAATTCTGGAACAAAATCGACCACATTCCAGACACATAACACAATTCCAGTACTTCAGCATTGTAATGCTGATAGTATTCATCTCACACGTAAAATTTCCCATCGGCGTAGACTACTTCTGAATGTACTCCTCTTCGCACTGAATACTCGTAACCACAACAGATACAATAATCACTCAAAAATACCTGTCCCAGCTATCTTGTCCACCCAAAATATCTCTGGAACAATAACAGCTATTGGAAAACGACTTTCACCGGTATCAATCTAGGGCTGGAGCCATGAATGTACATATTTGGAAACATTCTAAAACGAAAGCATATGTGTTTTTTAACACAAACTTATGTTTTTAAAATGGACCTCCTATTTTTTTTCAGAAATCCATAGCATGACAAAGCACATACACAATGGCGTTGATTGCATCGCAATATTCCCATTACATCCCGAGATATTAAGACGCGAAGTTGACGCTTGAAACACCCGACATGCGCTGCTAGTGCACGTCCTTAGGATCAGGCGTGAACCCCATGCTACCCGTAATCGCGATGTGATTGACATGCGTAATCACACTTCCATACTTATCAATATGTCTGAAACAAATAATAACGTCGAAATTTTGGCAAGTACATCATCTTTTTGGGACTCGATAGTCAAGGAGGCAATTGAAATTCGCTTGACGTCGAATTTAATTAATAGAGGTAGTGGTTTCAACCTTGACAAATCATGGAATCCGGCACTTGCTGTAACAAACTCATAAAAACGCTGTCAGAGTGTAGCTCACAATGATATATCGAGATGCCAACACAGTTCGACTGTGGAGTCATAGATGTATCTTGCGCACTATGCACGTCTTTGCCGCCGACCAACGTCTCTGGTGCATTTTCATCTGTGGCTGCATGTGCAGTTGCGCGGTACACGAGTGTAAAGGGACGAAGCGAGCAGTGGAGCGGGAGTCTTGCGGCTCACGCTGAAGATGGCTGAACGTTACACGGCCGAAATATTAGAAGAAGGAGAATTCTTGCGGTTGCACACCCGAAACTTAATGGAACAATATGGACATCTTCTGTTGATCGTGGCCAAAGTAATATTAGGCCACTGTTTTGTTGAGGAAGAATAATGTGATTAACGGCGTAGGAAAATGCTTGAAACGTCTTTCAGGTCGCAGAGAAATTTATTAATGAATCACGTTGAAGCCTAGGAAACAACACCCGTACTTATGAAACCTGTGAATCGAAATCATAGCAACATAGCAGAAGCAATCCAGTAGTGGTTCCATTACTGTAGGCTTCTCTAAAAATTAAATTTAAAATATCTACATCAGTTCCTAGACTGCTCCAGACAATCTGCACAGATATTACATAAGGAAAAACAAGAGGTCCCCTCGGAGTAGCCGTGTGCTCTCCTCTTCCTCTAGATTTTTATTCTCAATTCTCCTTTATCAGTTTATGAATAGGAAAGCAACAAGAATACAGGAAAAGTTGACACGCCACCAGCTCCTGTAGGAGCCACACCATGCAAGACAATGACGTCAATACCCCACAGTCACTTTGTCCATGATATCATCATCACGCGACTTGCCACCCCTCCTTTTAAAGACGCCATCATGTTCGTCCAACACCCCATCCCCCTCCGTGGACAGAGAGAATAGGCTGTTACATCATCTGTTTTTAATACACGAGTGTCTCACATTTGAAAAAAAAATCATTGTAAATTTACGTGGTAATCTGAAACGCTTTAGTTGAGTTTTATAAAAGACGTTAGTCAAAAATTAATAGACATAAATACAATATGGTTACAAGAATAGTCTCTTTCGGTGATCTATGAAATGTAGACTGGCTTACACGGAGAATTCCGCCTTATTTGTAGGCAACCAACCGTACATGAGCGGCAGAGGACCGCTCTTTGCAGGCGAACCAGAAATCACCTTTTGCTTGGACAGAGTTTCGCATCAAGTCAACAACGTGGTACCTATTTAAGGATGAGATTCCAGCGCAGCTGAAGATTAAAAGGTGGAACAGTCAGCTGGCTAAGACATTCACTTTAAGTGGTTTATGGAGTCAACGGAAGAAGAAACAAGGATTATTAGCCCTTTGCTTTAACCCATGTCCCACCTCACTTGTTACTCGTTAAAGAAAATTTGTGTATGATATATTCTCCCAGTACCTCATTTAAATAGTCGCTTGTGATTAACAAACAAACTAAAGCTATAAAAATGTAAAGTATTCGGAGTAATGTGCAGTGCTTTCCGAAACGGAATGTTTGGAAATCATTTAAGAGAACCAAAAGGAAATAAAGCAAACGTATAGGAACTGCTTATCAAGACGCGTTGAGAAGTAGAAAGCAATGAATTTCCGA
This sequence comes from Schistocerca gregaria, assembly GCF_023897955.1. NCBI lineage: Eukaryota > Metazoa > Arthropoda > Insecta > Orthoptera > Acrididae > Schistocerca > Schistocerca gregaria. The sequence goes on along the minus strand of NC_064923.1, from coordinate 310,831,349 downwards.
CTTATTCGTGTAGTATTTCATCGGATCTGCCATGTCGCTTTAAAACACTCCAAAAAACATTCACATGTTCCGTTAATTACTAAGTACACAGTATCAATAATGTATTTTTTGTGGTACAAACCCACTTAAATAGTTTACAGCACACTATCCAGTGATCGTTTGGTCGTTGGAAGATCGTTGGAAGACGTTCTTTTCTTAGTAAGTTATCGAAATATCAGGGCGTGGTAAAAATTAATGCCTCGGATTTTTTTATGTGAGAGCTCATAAACCCTTTTATATAAAACAAACGTTATTAACTTACTAAATCTTTATTCTTCCTGTCTTCATATTTATTTCTCAACACGGTCATCCTGTTGACGACACATTTCTCGTGTCGAGAGACCAGTTTGTTACCGCCACTTTAGAATTTTTGACGTTGTCCACAGAGCCACAACCTCACCTCTGCTTGCACCGCTTCGTGACTATCAAATTGAAGTCGTAAAAGGTAATCCTTAAGTTTTGGAAACAGACGAAAATTGGGAGGCGCAAATTTGGGACTATAAGCAAAATGAGAGGTGACAGTGAAGGTAATAAGCCAGTAGCGTAAGAATCCAAATGGGAATAAACAACAGCTTTGGGTGCTAAAAATTAAAAATGTACCCCCAAAGGAGTATTATGCGATTTTACGGTTATATCTCATAAAGAACTCACAATATCGAAAACATGGCTAATTAAAAGTTTTAGGGCAATAAATCCTGCAATTAATAAGACCAGACACATATTTTTTGGAGCATCCGTTCTCTTACTAGTGCTCATCAAAGTTACAAATGAAAAAAATGTGCAATTGATGAGACCAAAGGTGAATTTATTGGACCATCTGTTTTCGTACAGCTCCATCTTAAAGTTGGACTAACCCACGTTCATTGTGTAGGTTGTAGGTGAAGTAGGGAATTTATTTTTTCAGCCTGTTTCGTATTGAAGTTAGATAGCACAAGTAATGGAGTGCAATTAGTTTATTTGCAGGCTGGAAACAAACCGATGTGAAAATGACGGATCTGTATCTTGTGCGTTAAAAGACAATAGAGGAGAGTGACCAAGTGACTGTGAAAGTAAGGGGAATCAGGGCTTTGTTACAGTGCAGTGAGAAGGGACATGATAGAAAGAATGCTCTTTTTAAGACATGTGATACCGTAAAACTTCTGTCATTAACCTTACACCAGAGAGAAAAAGGTGGCTGATGTAGATAAAGCTAGTGGAAGTTAAGTTGCACGTCGAATCGGATCTCGTCAGCCTGCGTTCAACTCTTAAACAACATGTTTTCTTCGTAAAACGTATACCAGTAATTTCAGTTCCCATTAGCTAAGACCTCAGCGGGTTGCTATCAGTACCGTGACCTTTGTTCTACATCGAGTTGTGTGGAGGAATGGCGAAACATTCCATTTAATCCTCGACAAATAAACAGACTACCCAAAAAACAGTACAACCGAAGTGCAGCAAGTGTGGTGTTTGATGTCTATCCAGAAGGCCTGCTCACCAAGAACATCAAATACGGTGACCTCCTCCGCCGAAGCAAAAACAATTACTCCTGACGGTATCTTTACCGAGTTAATGAAGCTGACCATGACTCAGGAGCAATTGCTTTCCAATGACAGACATAAAGAGCGTCTCATTGGCTTGCTTACTAAGAGACTTGAAGATGAAGGCTTCTCAGTAAAGCAAGCTAACGAAGACACAGACCACCTAATTGTTGTCACGGCTTTAAAGGTATCACAAGAGCATGAGAAGGTTGTGGCAGCTTGGGAAGATACGGACGTTCTTATCAAGCTCAGTGCCCTAGCCACACAATCAGCAGAGGGAGGGGGGGAGGGGGCGGGAGTGGGGGGGTAGGTAACCTTGATAGTCATACTGGGCGACAAATGAAGCCGTTAAAACAATGTAACATTTTGTAGCAATCATTTGCGATTTGTCTACTTTTCTCGTTTTACTACTGGCCAAAAGGCGTCGTATTGTTGCAGAATGACGCAGAGATCGTGTTCGTTTGGCGTTGTCATGCTGAAGGAGTGGATGCTCCATGAGTGGAAGAACCCCTGGAATTCTAAAATCGCTTACAGGACTCTGTTTCTCATGCACCGGTATTGTTATGTCACACGCCGCCATGCTACACGCCATAATCCACAATTCGGAGCCCTCTAGTGACAGACGGCTGCAGATATGTATTCATGAAGAGTAAAGACATAACATAAGTTTTATTTAAAAACTAGGCATAAAGCGGGTTATAACACGTTGTCCTTAAGGTCCAGTGGACGTTCTTCAGAAGGGTGTAGCTACATATATGTACATAGAATTGCTGCTTCTGTGATTTACTTGTCGAATGTATCTCCTTTTCATGTTACTCTTAGCACGTAAATTCACTCGGATATATGTTATGACACGAAATGTTTAACAGGAATTATCATATAGTCCCATTGTTTTGTTTAGTGGTGACAGTAGATTTGAAATTGCTTTAAATATAGTTCTTGTTTTTAAACCATAACTTTTTTTGGTTTTTATCTTATATTTTGCTAGTGGTAGCTTTGGGTTGACAACTTACTCTAATATTTGCGTTTTGCCATGATTGGACAACGCGAATCATCACAGACTATTTGTTCTGCTCTGATGTGTGGTATGCTACCTGTTTTCATCGACATGTAATATGCTTACTGTCTTATTCTGTTTATTCATCTTAAGTACTTCTTTAAATGAGAAGCTGAGTAAAAACCACAGAAAAAACAGTGCTTCAGTGAAACACAATTGATCATACAGAGCAGCTTTTATAAGCATGATTTCAGTGCAGGCTCCGTTTAAGTCTGCAGGAGACCTGAACTGCTCATCAACTGTAGGGCCCTATTCATCAGGAAGCTATCGCATCTTTCAAACTTTTTAATAGGACTCCAGATAATAATTGAAGAAAACATTTGATGAAATTTTAATCCAAAATTGACTTTTATTATATGGATTCATGAAGCGCGGAAAAAAATCTATTTAGTGAAACAGCTGAACGTCAGTCCATGTTCTGGACTCCTTCCCAATAAGAAAATTGGGGACGCGCAGAAGTACTGTGCACAAGATCACTCCTTCGGGGCGATTGTTGTTTCAATTCGACACAAGGTCGTTCCCAGTCTGCTCTGTTGATCAGCCTCACTTGTCCGGCTGGTTTTCAGTCTGTGGTCTGCCCTCATCTTCGTTCTGGGCGGCAGCATGAGCGGTGTTTTAGCAGTTACGCGTTACCCAACCTGTAAAAAGACGAAAAAGCCTTCTACACTAGACCACTAATTCACAGATAACGTTCAATAGTTATGCATCAATCTGTAGATTTACTTTAGACGTAACAAGTACACATTGACATACAAGTGCATTCAAACGAAAACAGTAAAGTAAAGAGAAGTAAACTGTTCATTGTTTCAAAAGTAATTGCCCCAACAGTTAATATATTTACCCAACTTTGAGACAAAACTGTCAGTACCTTCATGGAAATTTGTTTCCGATTGCTTAAGGAACCATGATCGTACCCTGGCGTGCGCCTCTTCTTCCGAAGCAAATCCACGCCCACGAATGTCTTTCTTCAGGCCTCCAAAATTATGGATACCGCTTGGAGAGAGATTTGTACTGCTGGAACTGAAGGTAAAGCATGACCACTGTGTAGCAGCACACCCTTAAAACTTCTTTTACCAGAATCTATGTATAACGTCCAGTCACTTGGAACCTATCTAACAGTGTCCACCTTCTTTGTTAAGTTTGAAGTGTTATTAAAGTAAATTAAATTCTCTTCGTCACTGAAGTGCTGCAAGGTATCTTTTTCTCTGTTCCTATAGAAATATATTGATATATGGGCTTCAAGTAAGTTTTTTTCGTGTAGCCTGGAAACTTGTGAAGGTGTGCGGTAATGGTTGTGGCGCATTTGATGTTGTTGGAGTGAATTCGTTGGTCACCTCGAGCAAGCCAAACTGTAGAATGTGACGGTATTAGCGGATGAAAATTTACATTTTCCTTTATTATCGTCATCCGGTGACGTTACAGTCTACAACCTGATTTGCTCTATGTTGTTTTTAAAATACGTACTGTCATTGTCTTGATATTTATGAATGCACATCATTGCATGACTACATCTACATCTACATGACTACTCTGCAATTCACATTTAAGTGCTTGGCAGAGGGTTCATCGAACCACAATCATACTATCTCTCTACTATTCCACTCCCGAACAGCGAGCGGGAAAAACGAACACCTAAACCTTTCTGTTCGAGCTCTGATTTCTCTTATTTTATTTTGATGATCATTCCTACCTATGTAGGTTGGGCTCAACAAAATATTTTCGCATTCGGAAGAGAAAGTTGGTGACTGAAATTTCGTAAAAAGCTCTCGCCGCGACGAAAAACGTCTATGCTGTAATGACTTCCATCCCAACTCGTGTATCATATCTGCCACACTCTCTCCCCTATAACGCGATAATACAAAACGAGCTGCCCTTCTTTGCACCCTCTCGATGTCCTCCGTCAATCCCACCTGGTAAGGATCCCACACCGCGCAGCAATATTCTAACAGAGGACGAACGAGCGTAGTGTAAGCTGTCTCTTTAGTGGACTTGTTGCATCTTCTAAGTGTCCTGCCAATGAAACGCAACCTTTGGCTCGCCTTCCCGACAATATTATCTATGTGGTCCTTCCAACTGAAGTTGTTTGTAATTTTAACAACCAGGTACTTAGTTGAATTGACAGCCTTGAGAATTGTACTATTTATCGAGTAATGGAATTCCAACGGATTTCTTTTGGAACTCATGTGGATCATCTCACACTTGTCATTATTTAGCGTCAACTGCCACCTGACACACCATACAGCAATCTTTTCTAAATCGCTTTGCAGCTGATACTGGTCTTCGGATGACCTTACTAGACGGTAAATTACAGCATCATCTGCGAACAACCTAAGAGAACTGCTCAGATTGTCACCCAGGTCATTTATATAGATCAGGAACAGTAGAGGTCCCAGGACGCTTCCCTGGGGAACACCTGATATCACTTCAGTTTTACTCGGTGATTTGCCGTCTATTACTACGAACTGCGACCTTCCTGACAGGAAATCACGAATCCAGTCGCACAACTGAGACGATACCCCATAGCTCCGCAGCTTGATTAGAAGTCGCTTGTGAGGAACGGTGGCAAAAGCTTTCCGGAAATCTAGAAATACGGAATCAACTTGAGATCCCCTGTCGATAGCGGCCATTACTTCGTGCGAATAAAGAGCTACAGCTAATGATGCTTTCCAATGCTTGTTCACCGGTTTCTTACATTCAATACTATATGAAGTAAGCCACTGAAACTAGTTATCGTACTTTAATTGTAGTAGGAAAATTGAGGACTACGTATTAAAAGTGGTTTTCCTTTGAAAAATTCGTAAATACAAAGACAATGACAGTACGTATTTTAAAAACATGCACAACAGGCTGGAACTCCTACGCGAATTGGCGCAACACCGCTAGTAACGAGTACAATGGGTAAGGTTACTACGTTAGAAGGGTGCGGAGAAGTCGAGAATTTGTGTGTGGCGGGAGGCGTGGTAGGGTAGATCGTGGAGTTGCAGTGATCACTGTGTCCGAACTGCTTAGTGGTCAGAGGATCTACCTAGTCAGCAGGAGACCCGTGCTTGAATCCTAGCCCAGCACAAATTGTCAGCTACCCCACCGATTTCAACCAATGCCCGCTCGCAGTCAGTGTCTGTGATTCCTTTGTGATTTACAAACGTATATGTTGGAAGGACACTGAGAAAATGCAGTATATCTTTAAAGGGAAGTGGTCTGACTCCTCGCTGCGTTTTGTGCAACACGTTGCTGCGTGGCGTTTGCAAAGGAATCCCAGCACTGTATTATCTACAATATCTTTTAGGATTACACGAGTACAGCAGAACTTCCAGGAGGGGCATCTTCTGTAAATGTTTGTTTGGCGTTTGAAGGAATATTACATGCAGGCGGTACGTTTCTTCTGTTGCCGCTAGTGGCTTGTTTAATGTACATTGTGTCCGTGTGTATTCCCTCTCCAGAATTGTTTATCTCATATTGGTCGTTTTGAGGTTTCTTTCGGAACTCGTGTAGTTCGTTTCAACTAGGTAAATTTGTTCATGGCTCGCAGGTGGCTCCTCTACTTGTCAGTGGTCGTTACTGGCGTAGTTAGCTAAACACTGGGACTTGTGTTTCTGAAACTGTTAACTCTAGGAGAGTTGGGTGTTAACTTTGTACGGCCTAATTGCAAGAAGTGGCATCCTGACATAAATTTAAAACTGGTACTTGATATACTAGACTAATTTAATGTTCTTACCGTAGTGACAGCCAGGGATTGCAATATACATATTTCGTGTATTGTATTTCAAGAATTATCTTGTATTGATTAGTAGTCATTTATTTTACATCTACCTGGTTGACTTGAGGTTTCAGAATACAAGTGGTGGTCATAATAACAGTCATGTCTTGGGGTACAATTTCAGTTATTTCATTGCGATGCATGTTAAAAGTCGAGCCTCGATATGAGTGAGTTTTGTCTTAAGGCATGTTCTTCTGTGTATAATAATTGTTCCCCATAGCATGGTTTGTGGAGCTGTTAACGCAGTCAGAAGAGTTAAGTTCGAGTTGGAACTGGATTATAATATCAGTTTGCTGGGCAGTGCTGGAAGGAAGTTAATAGCCATAGGTGAAAGTTAGTTCGATAAGAATTGAAACATCCTGTCTAGACCAGTCTTAGTATTGTTATTTTTCAGAAGGCCAGAGTCATTTTCTCATATATAATCTGTAACTGAGTGGTCAGTATCCTACGGACGCATCAACCGCTTAAGTACGTATCAGTGCTGCTCATAATATTATTGTATTTATGTAAACTGTTTTGCTCTATTCAATGGTTTATAATCTTTGTTATTAACAAATTTCTTATGTTTAACCAGTTAATGTTTCAGGTATCATTATGCACTTTTAATAACCCCCACCTCGCTCCATTGCTACATTGGGGATCGTTGGAAGGATGACGACTAGTTACCGTCAAACCCTGATGAGTGAATTTAAAGAAGCTGCATGTGAAGAAATCACTGCGACCACTGTGCTGCCATCGTCGTATACCTAGTGCAAGTAAGAGAGACTAGGGCACCTACGGGGACATATAAGCATTAATCTATAGTTCAATTCGCGGATGCAGTACGACAGAAAATCTATAATATTGGCACCATGTATCCTCTATCCTCTGCCATGCGCTGTGCCGTGGCTTGCGGAATATACATGCAGATGTATACGTAAATCCCACTTTCTATTGAGTCGTAAAAGGTCTCTAGCCTTTGTGACGCAAAGCGAGGGATCCTTTGCTAGCGTTTAATACCGTGGGAAACCGTGCTGCTTTCTCTCTCGCCTCCTCCCCCCCCCCCCCCCCCCCCCACCCCTCTCAACGGAAAAATATCAGCTACTGTTTTGACTGTAACATGTAGCATAATTGACACATGTCACAGTGCTCAGACACAGAGTAGAGAATTTCTGGCCGGCCGGGGTGACCGAACGGTTCTAGGCGCTACAGTCTGGAACCGCGTGACCGCTACGGTCGCATGTTCGAATCCTGCCTCGGGCATGGATGTGTGTGATGTCCTTAGGTTGGTTAGGTTTAAGTAGTTCTAAGTTCTAGGGGATTGACGACCTCAGCAGTTAAGTCCCATAGTGCTCAGAGCCATTTGAACCAGATAATTTCTGTAAGCACCTCCAGCGCTACCTGGCTGTCACCATTCCAGGACGCTGGACTGGCGGAGGAGGAGCAGAAGATGAACTTAATCGTTGGTGGCCTCCCAGGTCTCCTGACCTCATACATTTTTACTTTTATCTGTGGGTTACGTAAAAGATGACGCTTTTATTCCCCCTACCCTACATTGTTGAAACTCTGCGACATCGACTGTCGAAGCTGTGAATTAGATTACGAGATATCACCTGCCTCATGTGTGGCAGGAAATGAGCCGCCGTTTTGATATTTGTCTTGTTGTGGTGCTCACGTTAAATGCATGAAAATTTGAACTTTTCTCTTTCCAGAAACGTTCGAATTGTGTGTCTATCTTTTGTGGTTTGGAAGGAATAAATGTCTGAAATCTGTTCCTTCTTTTTGAATAGCCCTGTAGAAACAACGATAAAAACAAGAAATTTTTAAAAGAATGCAAAATCCCAAGGTTGGCTATGTTTCACAGACTCTTGACACATAAAAGTGACATGTTTCTCGTAGTTTCCACAACGAAACTCTATCTCGAGCTCTGGTAGAATGTTCAAACAGTTTCTATTTCGATAAAAATTATACCAGCGGCAAAACACAATAAATACTTTCACTGAGCGTTTGCAAATATAATGTTAGTGATGACAGCAGGACTAAAGCGGAGTTACTAAACACGGATTCCCGAAATTCCTTCACGAAGAGGGCGAAGTAGGTATTCTCGATGTAGCGAAGCAAATTTAGTTACAGGAAGTGAGGAAGTTTTCCGGCCAAGATTGTATACCAACCAGGTTCCTCCCCCAGTACGCTGATGAAATACTTCCATTTTTAACGATCAAACAGCAGTGTAAGCTCGACGAAATATTCGTACCTAGAGTGAAGAGTTACACAGTTCACATCAATAAAGAAGAAATAAAATAGGAGTAATTATCTGATTTACAGTCCCATATCACTGACATCGATTGGCAGTAGGATTTGAGAACATGTGCTGTATTAGAACATATGAAATACGTCGAAGAAAACGTCTATTGACATATAGACGGGTTCATAAAATATCGTTCTTACAACACACACCTGACTCTTTTGTCTAATGAGCACCATTGGCAGAGGAGCTCAAGTTCGTTTCGTATTTCTACACTTGCAGTAGACATTTGACACCGTCCCTCACAAGCGGCTTTTAATCAAATTGCATGGCTGTAGAATACATTCCTAATTGTGTGATTGAATCCGTGGCATCCTGTCGTAAAATAATAACTTTTGTGAAGTCATTGAGTGAAACAAAAGTGAGAGGTCATTGCCTGATGCTCGTGGTGATGACCAAATCTGGTATTCCCCAAGGAAGTGTTATAGGGGCTACTGTTCCTAATTTAACAAACGATTTAGGAGAAATATAACAGCACTTTTAGATTGTCTGCAGATATTGACGTAACTGAATAGGTACAATTACCAGCTACATCTTTTCCTTTAGAATTATTTATCCCAAACAAGTTTCGAGCTTTCACCCAGTTGTGAGCACTATAAAGCAAACTGGAGTATACCCATTTAATAAATGTATTCAGGTATTCGACCTGTGAGCAGCTTACACGCCTGTTTTGGTCGGAAACACAAACTAAATGCTATTAATTTCCGGTCATAAATGAATATATAAAAAGGGTGCATTTGTAACGTCCAGTCAGTTCTAATGCTCCAGTCTACGCAAATGTCTGCGCTTTAACTGTACACACTCTATAGCATCGTGAGTGGCATGCTATTGACAAGTAAGAATGATTAGTACCCAACACCATGAGGTGAAGTAGGGTATTAAGTTTGTTCCTTGCTATATATTTTGTTGAGTGGTGATACGTTACGTATTTTGAATCCTGAATGACTTTTTTTAATGTCACTTTTTTCCCTTGTAAAGCCATGGATATAATTTTGGTACATCTGTTTCACCGTTTTAATTACTATATTGTCCTTGTTATTTAAGCTACAGATTGGTACAAAGCGCTATAATGAAGTCGGCACTATTGCGCGGGACAAATTTCATCTTCGCTTGCAGGTTAGTTTCGACGAAGATTCTGTATCCAGGTTTCTCAGTACTGATTTATTCACCCGCAAAATTTTTCAGTCATGTTGGATTGATACTAATCTACATGGGAAGAATAATACTAAATGTAAGAGCAGATGACACACTACTAAAAATGAATGGTAAAACCGCCTTCTAAGAATCATGTAGTCCTCGAAAATCATCATCATACGCAGAACGAGCGTCACCTGTTGGATGCATGAATTTCATCATCATTCATTCATTCACGCGATCAGGCCCAGTGTACCGCGCGCCACCACAGTTACAGCTCTCCATCCGTCTCTGTCCTCTGCTATCCAGTTTTCCATGACTCCCAGCTGCAACAAGTCTTCTCACACTCCATCGATCCACCTCTTTCTCGGTCTTCCCACCGGTCTGCTGCCTGACGGGATCCAGTCCATTGCAATTTTGGGCCACCTTGTTGCCTCCATTCTAACTACATGTCCAGCCCATTGCAGTCTTTTGCTCCTCATCACTCCAAGATGATAGGCTCTTTGCACAGCTCTTCTAATTCTGTGTTATGGCGTCTTCTCCATTCTCCAGTAGTCTAATCTCAGATTTGTCCATACATTTTCCTGAGGACCTTCCTTTCAAATGTAAGCAGACGGTTAAGGTCTTGTTTTCGAGTGCTCCAGGTTTGGGATCCACAAAGTACTACTGGCATATTGTCTTATACAACCATAGCTTTAGTTGTTGAGAGACAGTTCTTCATTTTAATGTAGAGTCTAGTGAGTGATAGCATCTGTTTCCCGCCTGCAGCCGTGCTTTTATCTCTGCTTCAGTTGATTTTACTTTTGCAAAAATTGATCCATGATATTTGTCTCTCTTTCATATGTTTATAGCTGGTGTCGTTCACAATCAGATATTGAGAGTTTTTGATCTTTCTTCCTATGGTGCGTGAATTTGGTGAGTCTATTTATTCTTCATTGGTAAGTACTGTACTGCGAACGTTGAATTGCAAATGGATGAATTTATAATAACGTCGTTAATGAGCTTGTTTTTTAAATAGTTTCGGCCCATGCTTACTTCTAACGTACTATTTGAATAATAATTTTATTATTCGTTCGTCCCTGCAGCTTGGAGGCCATCTTAAAATTACAATCAGTTCATGAAGCTGAAGGAGCACAATGTATTAATTTTATAAAGAATTCAGCACAGCTGACGCCAAATTAAAATATTTACATTTCATCCAACATAACACAAAAGAACTCGAGTGCCATATCACAGCTTTCCATGTAGTGATTTTTGATAGAGCTCATAATGTAGGAATATCTTTGGAGTGAGCATGTCGCCAACTTCGAAATAGTCACGTAATAATATGAAGCTGTTTTCTCCATTTTGAGCTCATAATGAAATATTATTATTACACTTATTTATCCTACGTGTACACTTTTTATTATTAGCAAAAGCGACGTCATTGCAAATTGAAATACGTTAAATGAGGTCTAATTATAACTACCTTTTGTGGGAATTGCAACACCAACAAAGAAACGCAAGAATTCAGTTAATTTAATACCAAAAAGTTAGGTACATGACAAGTAACAAATGATTACCTTTTCAAATCTGTACATGTCCTTTCAGCCCTTCTATTCAGTATGTCGTGTGGTCACTATGCGCTGCAGTTAGAGTTTCTATACGCCGTGGCATTGAATTAATAAGGCACTGAATACGTAGCTGAGGGATTATTTCCCTCCACGTAGTTTGTATCCGAGCGGACAAAATGACCGTTATCCCATGTTGTAGTCATGTCCCATGGTCCAGTTCCAGCTCGTCGCTGCGTACCACCTTCCTCTATCCACTTCTTCCACAGACCCATCAATGTCGTAGCAGCACGCCCTGTGCGATTCGAAATGTCACGGTATGACAACCCCGTTTCGCCGGCCGCGGTGGTCTCGCGGTTCTAGGCGCGCAGTCCGGAACCGTGTGACTGCTACGGTCGCAGGTTCGAATCCTGCCTCGGGCATGGATGTGTGTGATGTCCTTAGGTTAGTTAGGTTTAAGTAGTTCTAAGTTCTAGGGGACTAATGACCACAGCAGTTGAGTCCCATAGTGCTCAGTGCAATTTTTGAACCCCGTTTCCCGGAGACCGATCTTTCTGCCCCGTTCGAACTCGCTCACATGCCGATATGCCTCCCTTTGACGTCGGCGAGGAATACTGGCATTCGCTGTAGTGTTTTCACATTGTGTGACAGCTCTGCACCGACTACACTGGGCGCAACACAGACCCTATCGGACCGACAACAGAGGGCCCTGCTCGGCCTACTTGTACCCCATCTCGTTGCAAAACGTGTCATGTATTGCTTGCACACCCGTCGCCACTTCCACCAAGTGTGGCGCTATTCGGGTAATTGCTTCTCGGCTTTGCACTTTTCACAAAAGGCAGTGTAGTCATGATACTAGTAGGAGGCGCTTTTTGGCCAAACCAATAGCAGACTTCTGGAACCGACAAAACGACATGGATATGTATGAGACACAGGTCTCCACACTGAACTGTAGGTATACATTTGGCCTATCATTACAAATCATAATAGTGGCCATCCACGGGTTGAAAATAATATTTACGAAAAATATGCAAACTATCGGACAGAAGTTGGTAACGAAGGATACTGGTTATTTAGCAAGACAAAAACCTTCCTAATTAAGTTTAAAATGCACTACTTTACACAGAGATAATGTCAAATATATATGTGCTCTTAGTTCCCAGTCTAATCACCACGTCGCAGTTCCCGACATATTCTGAAACAAGTGCCAGTTGTTTAAGACAATGAAGATTATAAAAGTCATTGTTGCCCGTTCCATTTGCAATATTTCTGCCATGTTCTTATGTTTCAGACTGACCACTACCTCGGAAAACGTTACAGAGTCTTGAAAATCCGTATTCCAGGCACCAAGCAGCTTCTCAATACAAAGCGAAGTTACTGGTTTATAGAATAAAAATCCGCTTTAGTTACATTAATTCGTTGATTTATTCGAAGCATAAAGCTTCGTCTTCAGGTGCCACCAATTAACAATGGGAACAAAAGTGTGGCGGTCAAGTGAGTCAGTCATAGGAGTCACACCCAGGTGAAACAAACCTATGGGATCGTACAAGTAGGACCAGGAATCACAGCGCCCGCCTGGACAGCACAACAAGGAAATAACTGGTCTCACACTTCGGTTTCCATAATTATTTGGTGGCGCATGAAGATGTAGGTATACGCTTCGAAACCGGTTGTGGAATGAATTAAGAAATTATTGGCAACTGAAGCGGGTTTTTATTCTGTATGTTCCTCAGTTGCAGATGTTCACGTGATTAAATATTGTGTACCAGAGTTACTGCAATTTTTCTTTATATAATATCCCGACAAGTTCCGTTTACATCACAATAATATGGAAACACTAAAAGCAGAACACCTTAACAAGCACGATACGTTGTAGGAAACCCGCTGTTATTCAAACCAGTTTCCAGTCGTCTCGCAATGGATAAATACGCGTACTTCGTGGTTTCCAAGAGAATCTTATACCATTCTCCCTGCAAAATAGTGGCAATTTCAGGTAACCAAGATGGGAATGGATATCGATCATACACCCTTCATTCCAAAGTAGACCACAAAGGCTCAATAATATTAAGATTAGGTGACTTCGGTGGCCATACTCGTGCTCACAAAACTAGTCCTTCACGATGCGATCTGTGTCATCTTGGAACTCAGCATTACCATTGAGGAACAAGGATTGTACCTTGCTATGGACATGGTCAAGTAATGCTCCACGACAATGTGACCTCACAGAGGTCATGGAGTCCACGGAGCACTACGGTAGGCTGTCTAAATCATCACCGAAGTCCCGCCTTGTTTCAGTCTTGGGACGTAAATTCGGCCAGAAGTTGGAAACAGTGTGCAACAAGAGTCATCCGACGAAACGACTTTCTTCCATTTCTCCATAGACCAGGTTTTATGGCTTCGGCCCCTACTATTCCAGTTACGGGTATTTGCGTCACTGATGATTGGTTTTGGAATTCCAGCTCGTCCTACAGTTTCTTGCTTATGGAGCTCCCTTGTTGTTGTTTTGGTGTTGACAAGGTTCGCGACATTCAGTTTTGCGGTGAGTTTGTCAGCTGTCGTCCTCTTACTTCTCGTCACAATCGTCTTCAATGACACAATCACTCACCATACTCTTTCATCCGCGTTGTGACTTAGCGGATGCTGTTTCTCTGCTTTTCTTGTATGCTGTATAGGTGTTCATATAGTCTCTCTTTAAAACCACCCCCTTTGTTTGCTGAAGCCTGAGTTATTCAGGAAGGAGACAGCCGTCTTAACGTGATTCAGTGAATACAAAATTTTAATATAAAAAACTTTTACTACCAGAACTATAACTTACATTATACACTTAAAACTTGATGAGTAGTTTCGGTTGCGTACAATAACTATCTTGAGAACTGTAAACAAGCTGAGGACAAAATAGCATTAAAATGTGCAGTAAAGTAGAATATAAAATGACGCTTTTCAATGCTTATTTAACTCGTTTTTACAATGTGAACGGTGGGCCACATTAAGTGCACCAACATGTCCGTACAACACTGTTAAGCGGATTTCATACATGTTCAATTTTACTATTTTAGCTGGATGTCCTTATATACTGTATTCTGTTCAGCTTTTATATATTTTTATATTCTACTGTACTGCACAAAATTCTCTTAGTCTCTTTTTTCCTCTGCTTGTTTCGATAGACAGATGTTTGTTGTACGCAACCGAAATTAATCATAATGTTTTAACTGTATAGTGTAATCTACGATCTAAGCAATTAAAGATTATACCATTAAAAATTTTATTCATTTAATTGTGTTTGTGCTACCTTGCCTACGGAAGCACCCATCGTAAAAGCACCAACAATTTACCGATTTTCGAACTCACTTAGCTCCAACTCATAACTACACAGAACACTGTTCTGAACACTAATCACATTTGCAACATAATGAGGACATTGCACAGATAACATTCTTGTTCAACACAACAACGTTGCACGCGTGGCTAGCGTCTCTATTCATGTTCGAGCACGCATTTTTCCCCGTATTTCCATATTTTCCTCATTCCTCTGTATACTTTCCACAAGAGGTGCTATATGTGCAACGATCTATAACTTGTTCGTAGATTAAATAGAAGAGGCGTTGCCACCGCCCTTGGTTAGCATTTTCAACTCTTATCCTATCCAGATGCAACGGCATTGCCACTTTGGTAACAGTGGTTCCTCCCCGATCAGCGAACTAAAGCAACAATGGACCTGCCTAGTACTTGAATGGATGACCATTCGGCAAACAGCGGGTGCCGTTGGTTTTCAGGACACCTAAGTTGCCGACGTGACGTCCAATTGGAATACTTGCACCAGCCGGGGCGTCACACGACATTTATTTATTTATTCCATCGTGACTAATGATAAATTTTAGGCTCCTTTATACATCGGGTAACGTAGAACCACAATGTAATGAAGGCATAACGTGGAAATGACCATCTGGTTTTGATATTTCACTTTCCCAAGTGATGAAAGAAGATTCCACATATGATATTGGAAAGTAAAATTTGGAGAATTTAACACCTAAAAAGATTTCAAAGTGCGATTAATCGCTGATTTTCTGCATTTCATGGTTCCAAATTCTACGTTTTTCCCGAGACTTTCACTTTGACGTTCTAGCAACGCATATGGGAACGCCACCGCAGAAAACTTTATCCAAGTAGAGATTTGGCAATATGATCAAGTGCACTGAGAAACTTAAAAATATCGGTGGTTATCCGTTCTTTTCGTTCTAAATAAATAAAAGTAAAAAAAAAAAAGGACTACGCATTGTGACACTTGTCACATACAAACGAAATCCCTACGCATTTATCTCTTCAGAGCCTTGGTTAAGTTCATACCAGATATCGGATAGTATTTATTACTTCGCTCACTCTACTAGGGATCTAATGACATTAAGAAGCTGAAAAGCACTTACAAAGGAGCCTTGCCCGCTTCTCAGTTAATTTCGGATTCAATATACGTTGGCGCTTCTGTTTCTGCATCTGAATGTTGGCTGCAAATACTCCTGCTCTGTGGTAGAGGTTACTGATTGCACAATACGTACTAGCTTGGCGTACTCGATAGCAGAGCATGGAAATTCCTCAAATAAATAGTATCAAACTCTCAATTCCAACTCAACATTTTAAAGGAAAAAACAGGGAACACGAAAGGGGTACCACATAGGTAAAGCGCTCGTTCAGAAACGAAAGTGAAAGGTTAAACCATTCTTATCACAGCGCTACAGTGAGGCGGATAATAAATAGCCCTACCTACCGTAGGGTAAGTAACAGACGCATTAAAAATGTTAAATCGGTAACAATTTCCTATTTCTTCAACGAGGGGTATGTTAGTCATATTGAACAGCATGTGTTTGCTTTGAATAGATTACACATCACTACTTGACATTGTTAAGATGCTTTCTTTTCTGTGCATCATTTTCAATTCCAGTCCAAGATGTAAGCTCTATGCTAACTGCTCTTCTACTAATAGTCCTTCTTACACCGCATCAGAGAATACTGCAAAATGGTTCAAATCCTGTATGTCTAACAACAAACAAAGTGTGTCAATAGGAAGGAAATTTGTATTACGCTATCAGTCATCAACCAGCTGGGAACTAATTGCATGTGGTATCCCACAAGTTTACATCTTAAAACCCTTACTTTTCATTGCAGACAAACGTCGTAAAATGATTTTTCTATTTCATAATGCGTGGCCCTCCCCCCATGAGCCATGGATCTTGCCGCTGGAGGGGAGGCTTGCGTGCCTCAGCGATACAGATAGCCGTACCGTAGGTACAACCACAACGGCGGGGTATCTGTTGAGAAGCCAGACAAACGTGTGGTTCCTGAAGAGGGGCCGCAGCCTTTTCAATAGTTGCAAGGGCAACAGTCTGGATGATTGACTGATCTGGCCTTGTAACAATAACCAAAGCGGCCTTGCTGTGCTGGTACTGCGAACGGCTGAAAGCAAGGGGAAACTACAGCCGTAATTTTTCCCGAGGGCATGCAGCTTTACTGTACGATTAAATGATGATGGCGTCCTCTTGGGTAAAATATTCCGGAGGTTAAATAGTTCCCCATTCGGATCTCCGGGCGGGGACTACTCAAGAGGATGTCGTTATCAGGAGAAAGAAAACTGCCGATCTACGGATCGGAGCGTGGAGTGTCAGATCCCTTAATCGAGCAGGTAGGTTAGAAAATTTAAAAAGGGAAATGGATAGGTTAAAGTTAGATATAGTAGGAATTAGTGATGTTCGGTGGCTGGAGGAACAAGACTTCTGTTCAGGTGACTACAGGGTTATAAACACAAAATCAAATAGGGGTAATGCAGGAGTAGGTTTAATAATGAATAGGAAAATAGGAAAGCAGGTAAGCTACTACAAACAGCATAGTGAACGAATTATTATGGCCAAGGTAGATACGAAGGCCACACCTACTACAGTGGTACAAGTTTATATGCCAGCTAGCTCTGCAGATGACGAAGAAATTGAAGAAATGTATGGTCAAATGAAAGAAGTTATTCAGATAGTGAAGGGTGACGAACATTCAATAGTCAATGGTGACTGGAATTCGGTAGTAGGAAAAGGGAGAGAAGGAAACGTAGTAGGTGAATATGGACTGGGGCAAAGAAATGAAAGAGGAAGCCGCCTGGTAGAATTTTGCACAGAACACAACTTAATCGTAGCTAACACTTGGTTCAAGAATCATAAAAGAAGGCTGTATACATGAAAGAAGCCTGGAGACACTGACAGGTTTCCGATAGATTATACAATGGTAAGACAGAGATTTAGGAACCAGGTTTTAAATTGTAAGACATTTCCAGATGCAGATGTGGACTCTGACCACAATCTATTGGTTATGACCTGTAGATTAAAACGGAAGACACGGCAAAAAGGTGGGAATTTAAGGAGATGGAACCTGGATAAACTAAAAGAACCAGAGGTTGTACAGAGTTTCAGGGAGAGCATAAGGGAGCAATTGACAGGAATGGGGGAAAGAAATACAGTAGAAGAAGAATGGGTAGCTTTGAGGGATGAAGTAGTAAAGGCAGCAGAGGATCAAGTAGGTAAAAAGACGGGGGCTAGTAGAAATCCTTGGGTAACAGAAGAAATATTGAACTTAATTGATGAAAGGAGAAAATAAAAAAATGCAGTAAATGAAGCAGGCAAAAAGGAATACAGACGTCTCAAAAATGAGATCGACAGGAAGAGCAAAATGGCTCAACAGGGATGGCTAGAGGACAAATGTAAGGATGTAGAGGCTTACCTCACTAGGGGTAAGATAGATACTGCCTACAGGAAAATTAAAGAGACCTTTGGAGATAAGAGAACCACTTGTATGAACATCAAGAGTTGAGATGGAAACCCAGTTCTAAGCAAAGAAGGGAAAGCAGAAAGGTGGAAGTGTATATTGAGGGTCTATACAAGGGCAATGTACTTGAGGACAATATTATGGAAATGGAAGAGGATGTAGATGAAGAGGAAATGGGAGATACAATACTGCGTGAAGAGTTTGACAGAGCACTGAAAGACCTGAGTCGCAAGAAAGCTCCGGGTGTAGACAACATTCCATTAGAACTACTGACGGCCTTAGGAGAGCCAGTCCTGACAAAACTCTACCATCTGGTGAGCAAGATGTATGAGACAGGCGAAATACCCTCAGACTTCAAGAAGAATATAATAATTCCAACCCCAAAGAAAGCAGGAGTTGACAGATGTGAAAACTACCGAACTATCAGTTTAATAAGTCACAGCTGCAAAATACTAACGCGAATTCTTTACAGACGAATGGAACAACTAGTAGAAGCCGACCTCTGGGAAGATCAGTTTGGATTCCGTAGAAATGTTGGAACACGTGAGGCAATACTGACCCTAAGACTTATCTTACAAGCTAGAGTAAGGAAGGGCAAACTCAAATTTCTAGCATTTGTAGACTTAGAGAAAACTTTTGACAATGTTGACTGGCATACTCTTTCAAATTTTGAAGGTGGCCGGAGTAAAATACTGGGAGCGAAAGGCTATTTACAATTTGTACAGAAACCAGATGGCAGTTATAAGAGGCGAGGGACATGAAAGGGAAGCAGTGGTTGGGAAGGGAGTCAGACAGGGTTGTAGTCTCTCCCCGATGCTATTCAATCTGTATATTGAGCACGAAGTGAAGGAAACAAAAGAAAAATTCGGAGTTGGTATTAAAATCCATGGAGAAGAAATAAAAACTTTGAGGTTCGCCGATGACATTGTAATTCTGTCAGAGACAGCAAAGGACTTGGAAGACCAGTTGAACGGAATGGATAGAGTCTTGAAAGGAGGATATAAGACGAACAACAACATAAGCAAAACGAGGATAATGGAATGTGGTCGAATTAAGTCGGGTGATGCTGAGGGAATTAGATTAGGAAATGAGACACTTAAAGTAGTAAAAGAGTTTTGCTATTTGGGGAGCAAAATAATTGATGATGGTCGAAGTAGAGAGGATATAAAATGTAGACTGGCAATGGCAAGGAAAGCGTTTCTGAAGAAGAGAAATTTGTTAACATCGAGTATAGATTTAAGTGTCAGGAAGTCATTTCTGAAAGTATTTGTATGGAGCGTAGCCATGTATGGAAGTGAAACATGGATGATAAATAGTTTGTACAAGAAGAGAATAGAAGCTTTCGAAATGTGGTGCTACAGAAGAATGCTGAAGATTAGATGGGTAGATCACATAACTAATGAGGAAGTATTGAATAGAATTGGGGAGAAGAGAAGTTTGTGGCACAACTTAACCAGAAGAAAGGATCGGTTGGTAGGACATGTTCTGAGGCATCAAGGGATCACCAATTTAGTATTAGAGGGCAGCGTAGAGGGTAAAAATCGTAGAGGGAGACCAAGAGATGACTACACTAAGCAGATCCAGAAGGATGTAGGTTGCAGTAGGTAGTGGGAATGAAGAAGCTTGCACAGGATAGAGTAGCATGGAGAGCTGCATCAAACCAGTCTTAGGACTGAAGACCACAACAACAACAACAACAATGCGTAGCCACACTAACGTAAGAATTATCGTATTAACGCAATTTACTGAAAAGCTACACGTTGTGTGACATGTTTCTCATCTTTTAAACGAAAATATGTATACGATTTTTGACCTATTCCGCATCCATGACGACCATTTCACTTGAGATCTGTGGAAGGTATACTAGCACACTTGTTTTCCTTTGTAAGTATTTATTTTATTTTCTGGTTTTCTGGGATGTTATTCATTCTGGAGAAGCTCCTCCCTAGGGATCTATTGGAACGAAACGTACATCTACTTTAATGTAATCTAATCATCTCTGCCCTAGACAGGACGATTCTTCCCTACCAGGAACTAAAACAAATGAAGCGCAGGAACAGGAAGTGTGTGAGCCCCGGTGCGCTCGCAGGTTTATTAGACCGGTTTCCTAGAAACAGCAGACTGTACAAGTGTGGACGCTACCAACCCTCTAGCAGTTATGGCCTCAGCCGCTACAGGCACCGTTGGAACCGTATCCGGTTGAACTTGTTGAATCAACTACAGCCAGCATAATCGTACCTTAATGCGCCTCATGCGAGACAGCCATCTCGTTTATCTTAAATTTTAAATTAGGTCGTTACTTGTTTTGGCACAAATGTGATGTTTATTAAAAAAATATCGTACAATAATCTAGCGGCAAAGGTGTCGGCCTTTTTAGACATCAAGTAAACAGGTCTTTAATGTTGTAATTTTTTTTAAGTAGTGTCAACCGTGGAGGACTTCGTTGGGAAGCAGTAGAGTGTTACGTTGCGCCGCTTGAAATAATAAAATGTCAGATGACGCAACATTCTCGGCACCGCTTGCAACAGCTTCGTGGCCAGCTGCTGCTCCAGATGCCGTTCGATGTGTTGTAATGCTACTAAAAATCTCTGAGTGATGGATGAGAGAGAGCCTTTTCCTGTTTTCATCATCAAAACAGACCCATGGGTACGTCATGTGATGGCGTAAATTTAGCATGAAAGAAAATTAACTATCAAAGGACTCCGTAATTAAGGTAATGGAGTCTTACTGAAGAGCAAATGGGTAAATGCAGGACTGGCCTTTCCTGTTCAGGTCTTTCTGGGTATTCCTAAATGACGTAAGGAGAATGTCTTAGTCTTTCCTCAAACACTACTCAAAGCGTCTTTATTAACCATCGTCCCGTAAATCATGTTTTCGTGTTCGTGAGCCGTCTCTAATGATCACAGCGTTAACAATTAGTTGAATTTCATTATTCGCTGCATCAAATAATGAACTCATAAAATACTAAATTAGATATTTCAGTGAAAGCCACAATAACTAAAACAAAGACCATCCATTAACTTAGCGTGGCAGCTTAATCAACAACTAACTACACTAATGAAAATGATGCAAGTCTCAATCATACACAACACCAAGAAGATGGTATGTGACTTAAACAAAAATTGGTAGGCGTGTTTCTACATCTGAAAGTAGCGCCGTTATGAGCATGCAGAACAGGTTTTATTTAAATACACGCGGTAACGATCGTGAGCGTAAGTCATCTTTGAGACTGGAAGCGCTGAATTTATGTTAGTCCAGAATGCCTTTAAGATGACAAACACACCATCATTAACACCTGACTCAGCTTGAACGCGGTCGTGTAATACAGGTGCGAGAAGCTCGATGTTCCTTCTGCAATACTGCAGAAAGACTTTGCAGGAAGGCAGTTATTGTTCATGATTGCCGGCAGCAGTGATCAAGAGAATGTGCGGTGGGAAGAATACCGGGCTCCGGTAGGCCGCGATGCGCTACCGAGGGGGAAGATCTTCAGCGTGTGGTTCTGGCGCATCGTGTTTCATCTGCAGCAGCAATTTGAGCAGCAGTTGGCATCACAGTGACACAACGAACTGTTACAAACCCGTTACTTCAAGGACAGATCCGAGGCAAATACCATGTGGCGTTCATACGACTGACTCCAAACCACCGCCATTTGTGACTTCAGTGGCGTCAAGTGAGAGTTCATTGGAAGGCAGGGTGAAGGTCTGTTGTGTCCTCCGCTGAAAGTTGGTTCTGTGTCGGTGCCACTGATGGCCGTGTGTTAGTTGCAAGGAGGCCGGTTGATGGGCTGCAATCAACTTGTCTAGGGCTAGACATAGTGGTTCTTCACCTGGAGTTATGGTCTCGGATGCGATTTCGTATGACACCAGGCGCACTCTCCATGGCTACTCCATGCGCCCTGACTACAAATTTTTACGTCTATCTGTTTATTCGACTTGTTGGCTATCATTTATGAACAGCTGGGTTGTTTTCCAACAGGATAATGCTCGCTCACATACAGCTGTTGACCCCTAAAATGTTCTACAGAATGCTGATATAATGTATTGGCCGTCTCGGTCATCGTATCTGTCTCCAAATGAGCACATATGGTACATAATTGGACAACGTTCATCGAGAAACTGCATTAACCGAATTTGTATTGAACGACCAAGTACAACAGGTATCTTCTCCAACCCACAAACTGATAACCGGCGCCATACAACAGAATGCATGCACACTTTCAAGCATGCATACAACATTCTACCCGTTACAACGGCTGATGTACCAGCAATTGCTGTGGCTTGTCTCGCGCTTACATTAATCCGTGAACTCGCAATGTTAATCACTTATGGTATATCACCTGGACAAATGTACTGCCGGAATTTCACATCTCTATATAATTTTTTTTGTCGCGATTTCTTTCCGTCAGTGTATTACTTTAGGTAATAGATTTTCGCGTATCACATGTATTCGTCCTGGACAAAATAAACCAGTACTCGACAAATCACGGCATAGAATCCTGAGTATATTATAGAATCTGAAGCAGATTACAAATCCCTCTCTGTTAAACCATGTAGGTTTGTGAATAATCATAACGAAGTATGGTTTCCGCTTTTTTTATGGTTTTCGCTTTTTTACAATACAGCGTAGGGACACAAAAACGGTTGCACAGTCTTAGAACTATTCTTAGCTCAGATATAACGATGTTTCACGAACAAAATGATCTCCACGCCAAAACACATGCATTCCGAAAACATCTATCAGTGTGAAACCTGTCTTGCGTTTATCTCACATGGGTTTCTGAATGCCACGGTTCAAGGATGTCAGGTAGATGCTGTGTTTTTTGACTCCCGAAAACATCTGATTCAATACGGTCAAATACGAAATTTGTGACTAGGTTGAGGGTTTCTTGGTAGGGATGAGACAGCATACGTAGAAGCAACTGTAGGAGTGCCTCTGGACAGTATGTTGGGATCCGTGCTGCTCGTCTTGTACATTAATGATCTGACAGACAGTACGAACAGTAAACCCTGAATGTTTACAGGTGATGCGGTAAATCATACTGTAATGAGGTACCACCTGGAAAAAAGCTGCACAAATAGTCAATCGAATCTCGACGCGATTTCAAAATGTCGCAAAGGTTGGCAACTTCCATCAAATATCCAGAAATGTAAAACTTTGCACTTCACACAACGTAAAAAAAAAAGTAGTATCCTTTGGCTATTACATCAATCAACACACTCGAAATCAGTCAACTCATATAAATATCTGGGTGTAATAATTTGTAAATATGTGAAATGACATGATGACATAGGCTCAGTATTAGGTTGTAGTGACCTATTTCTGACAATCAATCCCTACAAGTGTACAGAGCTTCATAAACATTCCGTGAAGTGGTAATATACGTGCAGTGATATAGTTATTCTTTGACTTACCTTTTGTTAGTTATTCCGTGCTGTTCATGTCTACACAATTCATTCATGTGTGTAGTGTTAAGTTATTGCTAAATATATGTGGGAATAGGAATTGTTTTCTCCAGCACCCACATTTGGTGACCCCGACGAACTACGTTAACATCCGCGTCGGCTTTAGCGTTTAACGAAGTTCCGCAACGTTCATGTTTGTAACATCCGCGCCAGCCGCGTCACGCTCATTTCAGCACGATAATGACCGATTCGCCAGTCTCAGTTCAACCTGAAGCCAGCAGTGCA
The DNA here is from genome assembly GCF_023897955.1 of Schistocerca gregaria. NCBI lineage: Eukaryota > Metazoa > Arthropoda > Insecta > Orthoptera > Acrididae > Schistocerca > Schistocerca gregaria. The sequence continues at coordinate 310,807,529 of NC_064923.1, read as the reverse complement.
ATTAACAGGGTGACGATAAAACCTCCACCATTCTGGTTACATAATCCTCTATTGTGGTTTGCCCAGTTAGAAAGCCAGTTCGTCCTCGCACAAATATCGGCGGACGTAACTAAGTACAGCTATGTGGTTGCAGCACTTGCATAAGATCTAGCAGCAGAAGTACAAGATATCCTAGCCGCACCACCGGATACCGATCGTTATGCATCCATTAAAAACGCATTAATAACGTGTTTGTCACAATCAGAGGCAAAACGGCTAGAGAAGCTACTGCGCACGAAGAACTCGGAGATCGCACTCCATCACAACTCTTACGACGTTTGCGCACACTGGCAAGTAACACTGTAACTGATGATGTGCTACGAAATGTATGGCAGTCTCGGTTGCCGTCAGATACTCAAAAAATTCTCACGGTATGTACAGGCTATTTAAACGCACTGGCACAAACGGCCGACAGGTTAATTGAAATGTATCCCACATCAAGTGTCTCAATATTAACGCCACAACAAGAAAATTTTCCCGCAGTGATGCTAGTCACCCTACAATCACAACTGGCAGAGTTGACCGCACAGGTAGCTGCATTGCAAACAACGCACAACCGCCAACGGCCACGCCGCCGACGGTCACGAAGTCGCAATCGATCACCATCACTACAGAACTTGTGCTGGTACCACAAGATATTTGGTAATGACGCACGAAAGTGTACGCCACCTTGCAATTGGGAACATGAAACAGACACCGTAGCAATGACACTTCCAGTGCAAACACTCGCCGACTTTTTGTGACAGACCGCGAAACACAACTACAGTTTCTCGTCGACACAGGCGCAGAAGTGTCCGTATATCCAGCAAACCTCCTATCACGTCGGAGCTGAGACGACTGTTATCTACTCGCCGCCAACGACTCCAAAATTAAACATACGGTCGAGTAACATTATTCCTTAACTTGGGGCTACGCCGTGTGTTTGAATGGCAATTTACAGTGGTAGATATATCACAGCCTATTATCGGAGCAGATTTTTTTTTGTCCTTGTACGACTTATTGCCAGATCTGCGACGTCAGCGACTAATATACACTCCTGGAAATGGAAAAAAGAACACATTGACACCGGTGTGTCAGACCCACCATACTTGCTCCGGACACTGCGAGAGGGCTGTACAGGCAATGATCACACGCACGGCACAGCGGACACACCAGGAACCGCGGTGTTGGCCGTCGAATGGCGCTAGCTGCGCAGCATTTGTGCACCGCCGCCGTCAGTGTCAGCCAGTTTGCCGTGGCATACGGAGCTCCATCGCAGTCTTTAACACTGGTAGCATGCCGCGACAGTGTGGACGTGAACCGTATGTGCAGTTGACAGACTTTGAGCGAGGGCGTATAGTGGGCATGCGGGAGGCCGGGTGGACGTACCGCCGAATTGCTCAAGACGTGGGGCGTGAGGTCTCCACAGTACATCGATGTTGTCGCCAGTGGTCGGCGGAAGGTGCACGTGCCCGTCGACTTGGGACCGGACCGCAGCGACGCACGGATGCACGCCAAGACAGTAGGATCCTACGCAGTGCCGTAGGGGACCGCACCGCCACTTCCCAGCAAATTAGGGACACTGTTGCTCCTGGGGTATCGGCGAGGACCATTCGCAACCGTCTCCATGAAGCTGGGCTACGGTCCCGCACACCATAGGCCGTCTTCCTCTCACGCCCCAACATCGTGCAGCCCGCCTCCAGTGGTGTCGCGACAGGCGTGAATGGAGGGACGAATGGAGACGTGTCGTCTTCAGCGATGAGAGTCGCTTCTGCCTTGGTGCCCATGATGGTCGTATGCGTGTTTGGCGCCGTGCAGGTGAGCGCCACAATCAGGACTGCATACGACCGAGGCACACAGGGCCAACACCCGGCATCATGGTGTGGGGAGCGATCTCCTACACTGGCCGTACACCTCTGGTGACCGTCGAGGGGACACTGAATAGTGCACGGTACATCCAAACCGTCATCGAACCCATCGTTCTACCATTCCTAGACCGGCAAGAGAACTTGCTGTTCCAACAGGACAATGTACGTACGCATGTATCCAGTGCCACCCAACGTGCTCTAGAAGGTGTAAGTCAACTACCCTGGCCAGCAAGATCTCCGGATCTGTCCCCCATTGAGCATGTTTGAGACTGGATGAAGCGTCGTCTCACGCGGTCTGCACGTCCAGCACGAACGCTGGTCCAACTGAGGCACCAGGTGGAAATGGCATGGCAAGCCGTTCCACAGGACTACATCCAGCATCTCTACGATCGTCTCCATGGGAGAATAGCAGCCTGCATTGCTGCGAAAGGTGGATATACACTGTACTAGTGCCGACATTGTGCATGCTCTGTTGCCTGTGTCTATGTGCCTGTGGTTCTGTCAGTGTGATCATGTGATGTATCTGACCCCAGGAATGTGTCAATGAAGTTTCCCCTTCCTGGGACAATGAATTCACGGTGTTCTTATTTCAATTTCCAGGAGTGTATTTGACTACTGGTCTGCATACAACAGGAAAAGTCCGTGGTATCACACCACTAGAGGTACGCACAGTCACAGGCGACACACCATATACACGATTACTGAAAGAATACCCCGAGATCACACATCAATCGCCTACTCTCCCACCAGTCAAGCATACAAGCGTACACCACATTTTGACCACGCCAGGGCCGCCAACTCACACTCGGCCTAGACGTACAACGGCCGAAAAGCTAAAAGTGGTAAAGCATGAATTTCGCAGCATGCTGTCACAAGGTATCTGCAGAGTTTCTAGTAGCAGTTGGGCATCCCCAATTCACATCGTGCATAAAAACAAGAATGGATGGCGCTCCTGCGGTCACTATCGACAACTCAATGCAAGGACCATTCCACACCGGTACCCAGTTCCACATATAGGAGACTTTTCTGCAAATGTTCACGGTAAGACTATATTTTCTACCATTGATCTAGTTCGAGCTTAATATCAAATCCCTATAGCTGCAGAAGACATTCCTAAAACAGCGGTGACACCATTCGGTCTATTTGAATTCGCCCGAACGCCATTCGGACTATGTAATGCCGCCCAGAGCTTCCAACGTTTTATGGATGAGGTTACAAGAGATTTAGATTTTTGCTCTATGTATATAGATGATTTATTGGTGATGTCTGCATCGGAAGAGGAGCACTTACAGCATTTGGCACAAGTGTTTGAACGCCTACGCACACATTGACTAGTAATTAATCCTGCCAAGTGTGTTTTTGGTGAGAAAGAGGTCCACTTTCAAGGATATTTGGTGAATGCACAGTGTATTCGACAGCCACACAGTAAAGTAGAGGCCATAAGCAAATACCCCCGCCCTGTCATAGTCAGAGAATTATGACGATTCATTGGAGTAATGAATTTCTACCAACGTTTCATTCGCAATCATGCATGTAATTGCACCATTGAATGAACTACTTAAAGGGGCACCTAAACGTAACCACGGTGTGCATTGGACTATCGAGGCGGACACAGCGTTTCACGCTATAAAAAAAGCTATAGCAGAGGCCGGACAATTAACACACCCGGTCGCGCATGCTCCACTCGCTCTCATGGTTGATGCTTCGTCCACTGCCATTGGTGCCGTACTTCAGCAACAAATTGATCAGTTATGGCAGCCCATTGCATTTTATTGTCATAAGTTGTCACCATCTCAGCAACGTTGGGCAACATATCACCGTCAGCTGTACGCAGCTTATGCGGCAGTAAAAAAATTCAGACACGCATTGGAAGGGCGACAGTTCACGATTTACACAGATCACAAACCGCTTACCTATGCCTTTAAGGTAAAGCCAGAGAAAGCATCGCCCAGGCATCTGCGACACTTAGATTATATCAGCCAGTTCACGACCAGCATTGTGGATGTGGATGGGAAGCTAAATGTTCCAGCTGAGGCACTTTCTCGCATAGAAGCAGTGTCCACAGGAGCAGATGACATCGCAGAGGTGGAAGCAGTGACAAAGGCAATTGCTTAAGACGCCCTCACGCATGCGCAACAATGTGATAGTGAGTTGCGTGATCTATTGCAACAAAAGAAAGGATTGAAGCTACAGCTCGTGAAATTTCCTGAAGCAAGCATTGAGTTGTACTGTGACGTAACAAGAGGAAAGATACGTCCATTTGTGCCACAGCAATTCAGAACACAGGCCATTGCATCAATGCACAATCTGTCACACCCAGGAGTAAGAGCCACACTCAGATTGGCCAAACAAAAATTTGTATGGCCATGTATGCAAACAGACTGTAAAGCATTTGTGAAGCAATGCTTGGCGTGCCAGAGGAATAAAGTCACACAGCACGTCAGGGCACCATTAGGCACATTTCTTCCACCAAATCAGCGTTTTGATCATGTGTATATTGACATCATCGGCCCACTCTCGACATCGGAAGGCTACAGTTATTGCCTCACGGTGATTGACAGATTTACTAGGTGGCCTGAGGCATTTCCAATGAAGGACATCACTGCAGAAACTATAGCTCAAACATTGTTTCGTGGTTGGATTGCCCGGTATGGAGTTCCACTGAGAATTACAACTGATCAAGGATGACTATTTGAAGCCTACGTTTTCAAAGCATTGGCTACGTTATTAGGTATGAAACGCATACGCACCACGGCATACGACCCCGCATCAAGTGGCATGGTTGAGCGTCATCATCGACAGTTAAAGGCAGCACTGAGATGTCACGCAACACCGAATTGGTCAGAGACACTACCTATCGCACTTTTTGCTCTACGAACGTCATTCAAAAGTGATGTGAAAGCAACAGTAGCAGAACTGATGTATGGACAAACGTTAAGCCTACCTGGAGAATTTCTGCACAGCATGGCAGATGATACAATCACAGCCACAGAATTCGCCACAAGATTAAGAGAGCATATACGCCAATTGAAACCAACAATGCGTAGGAACCAGCTTGGAAGACACTCGAGCTAGACAAGTGCACGCATGTATTCTTACGCAATGATACTGTGCGTAAACCGCTGCAGCCACCATATGACGGACCATATCTGGTTGTCAGTAGGGATACCAACACTTTCCACATAATGATTAACGGTACACCCACCACAGTTGCAGTGGACGGTATCAAGCGTGCATTTCTGGACGCAACAGACACCACAGCTACCACTGAACACAAACCAGAGAAGACAGGAGAAGCTACAAGATGTGTTCCTGTACCCCATGAACACCATAACGCTCAGCGAACACCAGTCACTGCAACACCAAGACCGACGTCGAGGACTACTACACCACATCCTGACACAACCACTGACACACCGCCCGGTTTCAAGAAAGTAGTAGTTACAAGAGCTGGACTGCGTCTGAAATTTAATCTGCGGTATCGTTAGCATTAAAGGGGGGAGTCATGTAGTGACCTATTTCTGACAATCGATCCCTACAAGTGTACAGTGCTTCATAAACATTCCGTGAAGTGTTAATTTACGTGCAGTGATATAGTTATTCTTTGACTTAGCTTTTGTTAGTTATTCCGTGAAGTTCATGTCTACACAATTCATTCATGTGTGTAGTGTTAAATTATTACTAAATATATGTGGGAATAAAGGAATTGTTTTCTCCAACACCCACAAGGTAAATGAGGTGGAAGATTCCAGTTCGTTGCTAGGATATTGGGAGGGTAAAATCGTTTTACACACTCATGCGACACATCGAATAATTAGTAAAGCCTGACCCTATAAGAAAGGATACAGCGGTGTTAACGTAATTTTCTGAACAATATGAAAAACTTTACAGCCCAAACGACAATTTTCATTACACAATCAAACGTAAAATGCCAGAAGCCCATCAACCTGGCAAGACACATCAAAATTAAGAGTTTAAATTTGACTTTTCTTGCCAGACATGTTGGGTTTGAGCCATTTATTTTTAATCTTTAGTTTGCTCACATTTTATACGCCATGATGGATCACTCCCTTCAAGCCAGGCTATGGAACAGCTGAAAATTCTCGTTACCATTGCATATATTTTTCTCACTGTAATATCTGCCGTATAATTCCATATAACGGGTATTTGATGCAATTTTTAATTGTACAACTGGCCATTTTCCTTCCTTATTACCTGCATCTTGCGAGATTATTGTTCACAATCCCGTTGGCTCTCGATGAAGCTTTTAACTGCCTACTGTCGTAGTCTTCTGATGTGTAATACGAATGCAAGCCATTGCATGACTCTTGCAAGTAATGATGTTTTTTCAAAGCATATTCTACTCGTTATTACGAATTGAACGATATGGAGTTGGCTATTGAAAGCAACCGAAATTAGTCATAATGCTTCAATTGTATAAGGTAATTGCAATGTAGGCAGTAAAAGTTTTTTTATATTAAACATTTTTTATTCAATACATCGGATAATATTGTGTCTGGGTTCCATACCAAAGAGGAGCAATGGGAGGTACTGAACGTTTTTAAAGGAGGGTAGCACAAAATGTACTATAACTGTTTGCATTTAGGGAGATTGTCACGCAGATGCTGGAAAACGTGAATTGGTAGACGCTTTAATAGATACACCAACTATCCAGGGAAAATCTGCTTACAGAGTGCTAAGAACAAGTATTGAGAAATCCAGTGATATGTTATAACTCACTGCGTATCGCTCCCGCAGTGACAGCGAAGACAAAATTAATGACAGCACAAACAGGGACATTCAAGCAATTTTTCTTCCCACTTCTTATTCACCAATGGAACAGTAAGAAACTGTAATACATGCTCTCTATCACGCATGTCATCGTCTTCGCACTGGTTTGCTACGTGTGGATGTACACGTTGACATCAAACAGTTTCACGTATCTGCGCTTCCACTGCTCGCTGGCAGGAGACGAAATGTTCAATGCACTGGAATCGCAAACCTTATTTCTCCGTTCGAATTTCATTATTTAGATATTTTGGCAGTTTCTTCGAAATAGCTCTGATTCTTCCGTTAAACGCATGACAACTCTCACCCCCGTTGTCAACAAGCTGAACGATGAGTACATACCAAGGAATACTGCAATGCTATATAACAAAAATATTATGATGGATGATTCGCACACAAAGTCATACAGAATTTTGATTTGGCATCAGATCGACATTACTGATGTGAACGGGTTGTTGGTCCCTTATTTAATAGGTTTCTTCTGCAGAACAGCTGCAAGAGACTTGATACAATTCATGTGCTCCTCGAAGTTTCTTTCATCATTCAACAAAATTATCATAATATGATCTTCAGTATACTATGGTAAAGCTGCTGTGTAAAATTCACGAAATAGTTGTCGGAACAACACTTGCTTTGTTGCTAAGGTCTCTGATACAAGCTAGAACTCTGGTTCGGCAGCAAGGAGCAAGCGGTTGAGAATCTCGCAGTGGAAAGATGCTTCGACATCAATATAATTTCAGGGCCACGTATGTAGTCGTTTCTATCAGAATGTGCATTTAAGGTCTGTGACAGCGGAATTTGTTACAGTTTAATCTCGCATGTATATGTATGTGCGTACAGATTATCTACTGAATAGTTATATACAAATGCAGAAGGCCATAGATGCGTCATAATACGTCGAGCGTGACAATACTGTATGTCAAGTCCTTAATGTATCACCTTAGGAATGAAAAGACTCGAAGAATATTTTGTTTTAAGGCTCCAGCTACGGTTAGAACCAGATGGAGAAGAAACGCGCCAATTTCATTCTGGTATTCTCCTAGCTGACTCAGGGAAATAACGGAATGTCTGTATGAATGAGCGGATGACTTTTTGGAATCACGCCCAGAATTCGAGTTCATGATGTGGAGACGTGATAATGCTGTTCGCGAATATTCGTGTGTAGAGTAGGACGTTAAATTCGGTGCTATTCGAGAGAAATGGGCTGCATGCGATAACAAGTGCAATTCCCCCTCTTCTATTTCTACCAGCATCTACGGCCTCACAGACACAGCACTGTCGTGTTCAAGCATTTATCAAGTCACTTTCATACCCTGATACACCCGTGGAATTGGGAAAATGAGAGGAATTCTACAGCAATGTTTCACCTAATCTCACCAATTTGGTTGCAGACTATCTAAATGAAAAATATCAAGAGTAAAACCCATCTAGCTTCTTCTACGAGTCAGGTAATCCCACGCCGCAAAGAATCTAGGTTCTAGTCTCTCATCAATGTGCATAGTTGTTCGTACGAGTTGCAGTTATAGCTACAAAAAAGATTCCATCCGTATTGACCTTCCTGGCCGCATAATACATTCACTTTGTTAAGTGTGGTTCTGAAGAACGACATTTTACGCAATTACTAACGACGGGAGAGATCATACAATAGCTTGACATACGTGCCAGAGATGAGAAAGTCTTCCACGGCTTCTATTTGGACGAAATGTTAGCGCTGTTAAATACACGTCACAGTCTGCGTCAGCGGAAAGCGCAGCGTGACTTTGACATAGTCAACGGAAGGAAGGGAGTCACATGAGTACCCTACGATATAATGAGCTAATTAAGCTTCGTTAACACTTGTTCACAATCATATGACCGTCCTAGACACAGAACGCAAGAGAGGTCGTTGACAAACGCGATGCACCTGACTAGTTATCAACCTGTTCAAGGGCCAAACATTTAACATCCATTGCACGATGCAAATGCCAAATTCTTTTCGTTTAAAGGACAAATGAAATAAAATAAAATTGCTCGGAAGACGTAGGTTTTTTTGCGGTAGTGCACGGACTGAACAAGATAGGCATTTTTATTTGCATGATTTGTGATTAAAATTCCTAGTCATAATTTGATACATTATTAAATTTGAAATTTATACACTTGCATATGTGACCGAGAAGTATTACAATGTCGTTTTCTGTTGACAAAAACAAATGAAGTGAGTAAAATAGCCTACTATGAAGGTGTGAAAATGAATGTGCTACGATTAGAGTCACACAGTATGCTATAAACATGTCAGATCTTGTGCAGAGCGTTCAAGAAATGATAAAGTTCAGTCTGTAATCAAGGATGGCCGAGCAGCACTCTGAGGCCTCGTGTCAAGGCAATGCATAGAAAGCCTCACAGCCTTTAGGGTAGCGGAGGCAAGTATTGCACAAACGATTATAAAGAATAGGAAGTGGACATACAACAATTTCTCAGCTCTGCAAATCGCTCCACGTCAGATACACGAATACCGGAAAAACAAGAAGGATTTATAGAAGGAAACTGAAACACGGCGAAAGTTTCTTATAGCTTTAACAGGAACTATTGAACAGGAAGTGGTAAATTATATTTTTCAACTGTGATACCAGGTCTCGCATTCCACATCGTAGAAGCATGAAAAGAAAACAAGGCTGACTTCGAGCCACTGCAAAAGAAAAACTATAGCTCGATCTGCGGGTCAAAGCATCGGCCTTGGGTGTAGCAAAGAAGATAGCTCTGGGCCCTAACAGAATACTGATGCAGCTAAATTCTGAATAGGAATAAATTCTCCTGGAATCTTTAAAGATCTTATTGTCAGTCAAACAAAAAGAAAATATCCAGTCCTCTTATCCCTATTATAAAACAAGCGAGATACCGCACTTCTTCAGGTAGTTGCCCCAGTGCAGATCTTGCAATCTGCGTAGGAAACATAAATGAGCTACTTACCAAAAGCGGCATTGTGTGAATCATAGAGAAAGGTTTTGCTATGAGTCACTTACAACGTGGATTCGGCTATTCTGAGCAACGTTAATCAAACGCCGATGGCCATAAATGTGTCTCTCCTTGATCTATGTAACGTATGTGATACTATCTGGAGATACAATTTCGTAGGTCGGATTCACGAGTGGTCATTATATGGGCAATCCCCTAATTTTCTAGTGATTCTTCGTTTATTTAATGCACATTTGAAAATACATTTTCAGGGAATGTTTCTAGCGTTAATCTCTCTGTCGTAATATTTGATAGTATATCATCCAGGGAGAAAAATCCTGTGGATTCCTAATTGGATTTGTGCGCTTTCTGTACATTCTCCAGGCTTTATGTCCTCTTCAGCTTCGTGACACTCATAGAGGTGGAGATGCGGACAGAGAATATTGTTTTTAAGTTTCAACAGACAAAAATGTGTTCTTTATGATCAGATTTCAATGTTTGTTCGTGATTGTACTTTATATGCTAGGAATTTTTTCCCCAAGCAGTAAACGAACGACACAGTCGTTAGTTTTACAAGGAAAACATCATAGACAAGATTAACGAACAAATGCAGTATTTATAGTGATAACCTGTATTTGCTCACGAAATGTTCGATGTCTGCGTCGGTGGAAAATTTTCACATTTACACTTGCACTGAGGTGGCAAAAGTCATGGGATAGTGATACGCACGTATACAGATGGACGTAGTATCCGGATGGCCGAGCGGTTCTAGGCGCTACAGTACAGAACCCGGCGACCGCTACGGTCGCAGGTTCGAATCCTGCCTCGGGCATGGATGTGTGTGATGTCCTCAGGTTAGTTAGGTTTAAGTAGTTCTAGGGGACTGAAGACCTTAGAAGTTAAGTCCCATAGTGCCCAGAGCCATTTTTGCAGTGAATTGGCGGAGCTATCACTTACATCGAGGTGGTTCATTTGAAAAGGTTTCCGATGTGATTAAGGCGGAACGACGGGAACTTGCAGACTTTAAACACAAAATGGTAGTTGGAGCCAGACGTTTGAGACATAACATTTCGGAAATCCTTAGGGAATTCGATATTCCCAGATCGACAATGTCAAGAGCGTGCCGAGAATACCAAATTTCAGGCATTACCTCTCACCACGGTCAACGCAGTGGCCGTCGTGCTTCACTTGAGGACCGAGAGCAGCTGGGTTTGCGTAGAGTTGTCAGTACTAACAGACAAACAATACTACGAGAAATAACCGAAGAAATGAATGGGGGAAGTACGACGAACGTACCCCTTACGCCTGTGCGGCTAGGTCACTCGACATGAATCCCATCGAACATTTATGGGACGTAATCGAGAGGTCAGTACGTACAAAAAATCCTGCACGCGCACTACTTTCCCAATTATGTACGGCTATAGAGTCTATGTACTTATAAGTCATTGTTCAGAAACATAAATAAAGCACAGTGTTTGTGCTGAATACAACCTTTACTGCAAATACAGAAATACACAAACCAAACAAAATAAATTTAAAAAGAACTGTTTTTTGTGACACAGTGTTTCAAACACTAATTCTGTAAAGGCAGTAACTTTACGAGCTGCACATTCAGAGAAAGCAATGGAATCACATCTTGAGGGACTAACCTAAATTATAGTTATTAACTCAAGCAAAACGAGGATAATGGAATGTAGTCGAATTAAGTCGGGTGATGCTGACGGAATTAGATTAGGAAATGAGACACTTAAAGTAGTAAAGGAGTTTCGCTATTTGTGGAGCCAAATAACTGATGATGGTCGAAGTAGAGGGGATATAAAATGTAGACTGGCAATGGTAAGGAAAGCGCCTCTGAAGAAGAGATACTTGTTAACATCGAGTATAGATGTAAATGTCAGGAAATCGTTGCTGAAGTATTTGTATGGATTGTAGCCACGTATGGTAGTCAAACATGGACGATAAATAGTTTGGACAAGAAGGGAATAGAAGCTTTCGAAATGTGGTGCTACAGAAGAATGCTGAAGATTAGATGGGTAGATCATATAACTAATGAGGAGGTACTTAATAAGATTGGGGAGAAGTTTGTGGCACAACTTGACTAGAAGAAGGGATCGGTTTGTAGGACATGTTCTGAATCATCAAGGGATCACCAATTTAGTAATAGATGTCAGCGTGGAGGGTAAAAATCGTAGAGGGAGACAAAGAGATGAATACACTAAGCAGATTCAGAAGGATGTAGGTTGCAGTAGGTACTGGGTGATGAAGAAGCTTGCACAGGATAGAGCGGCATGGAGTGCTGCATCAAACCAGTCTCAGGAATGAAGACCACAACAACAACAACAACAACTCAACGGAAGCAGAATCCAAGCTAATGTAAAATAAAATAACAATCTTGAATGTATGCATGAGACAGGCTCGAATGCTTTTATGATACAGTAGGTGTGTTCATTTTGGCGGCATGTGTTTGAGAGCTCCTATAACCAACCATAAAACTATTTGATGATACTTCTCTAGCACTCCTAGCACTCCTTCACTGAGTTGTACTATCCCATCATCAAGTATACAAAATGAATACTAATTAAACGATAGATGAAACTATTCATTCACTGGAGCATGAAACTACACTTTTTCCCCCTCTGTATAACAAATATGCCGCGTTTCTTGGAGTACCTACTTATGATTAAAAAATAAACGCTAGTTTTGCAAACTCGTATATACGTGCAAAAGCTAATAAACAGGCACTGGTTGTTACTGCACAACGCCCAGATTTGAAGATTCTTAACACATTACATTTAATATTTACAAACTACCACCCTCGTTCCGAGCCTACATTTCTATAGCCGTGTAATATTACATTTTAATTCCTCCCTTAGTGAAAAAAGCGTTCTAAATATCTCTACACATGTTAACTACCGTTCGGTACGCTGCACACATGCAGTATCAACCATTTTATAAGAAATATTGTAAAAAGTTGTGCGAATAGGCTAACCACCCGAAAGGTAAACAATGCCGAGCCCTCAGATTGTTGGGGAAAACATGGCAGGTGATTCAGCTTATTACGTGAGAGCTTTAGCCCTCGGCGTTATGCCAACTTGTTGCATCACCACATCTTGACGCAGCGTTGTGTCGATCTTCCATGCATGCCATCACCGTCAGACAACAAAACAACTCAGTACGAGGACGCCACAAATAGGTAGGCTCCATGGCCCACCGGCTGCGAAGAGTACAGCAAACAGCAGACGCAGAATTCAGCGAAGTGTTCGGGATACAGGGCAGAGCACTTGTCTGCCGGCACAGACAGCCTCGTATAACCAGCCATTTGCCCCCCCCCCCCCCCCACACACACACACACCTCACATCGGGATCCGAGATGCGACATGGTCTGGCTCTTCTTGGAATCCAGAGAAGCCCCGCCTAAGCGCCCCAGGCTTTGCGAAACGCAGTCGCTCCAGCCTGCAAGAACGCTGTCCAAGCACCGGCTGTCCACCACTCCCTCAATCACTGGTTAGTCCAGTGTACCACTATCATATTTCTTTGCCAAAGTTGGTATGTCAAACATTAATGGTGTAACAGGGAACCTTATTCAAATCCCCACTGACATAGAAAAATGATCAAATCTAGGGTCTCGCCATAGATATGATCATAAAAGTCGTTTGTCTTCTGTTTACTGCATATGTAAAATGTAACCGCTTCAAGCGCTGGCTTCGCTGCAGCTACACTACTGGCCATTAAAATTGCTACTCCAAGAAGAAATGCAGATGATGAACGGGTATTCATTGGACAAATATATTATACTAGAACTGACACGTGATTACATTTTCACGCAATTTGGGTGCATAGATCTTGAGTAATCAGCACCCAGAACAACCACATGTGGCCGTAATAACGGCCTTGATACGCCTGGGCATTGAGTCAAACAGAGTTTGGATGGCGTGTACAGGTACAGCTGCCCATGCAGCTTCAACACGATACCACAGTTCATCAAGAGTAGTGACTGGCGTATTGTGACGAGCCAGTTGCTCAGACACCATTGACCCGACTTTCCAATTGGTGATAGATCTGGAGAATGTGCAGGCGAGGGCAGCAGTCTAACATTTTCTTTATCCGGAAAGGCCCGTAGAGGACCTGCAACATGCGGTCGTGCATTATCCTGCTGAAATGTTGGTTTCACAGGGATCAAATGAAGGGTAGAGCCACGGGTCGTAACACATCTGAAATGTAACGTCCACTGTTCAATGTGCCGTCAATGCGAACAAGAAGTGAGCGAGACGTGTATCCATGGCACCCCATACCACTACGCCAGGTGATACGCCAGTATGGCGATGACGAATACACGCATCCAGTGTGCGTTCACCACGATGACGCCAAACACGGTTGCGCCCATCATGATGCTGTAAACAGAACTTGGATTCATCCGAAAAATGACGTTTTGTCATTCGTGCACCGAGGTTGGTCGTTGAGTACACCATCGCAGGCGCTGTGATGCAGCGTCAAGGGTAACCGCAGCCATGATCTCCGAGCTGATAGTCCATGCTGGTGCAAACGTCGTCGAACTCTTCGTGCAGATGGTTGTTGTCTCGCAAATTTCCCCATCTGTTGACTCAGGGATCGAGACGTGGCTGCACGATCCGTTACAGCCATGCGGATCAGATGCCTGTCATCTCGACTGCTAGTGATACGAGACCGTTGCGATCCAGCACGGCATTCAGTATTACCCTCCTGAACCCACCGATTCCATATTCTGCTAACAGTCATTGGATGTCGACCAACGCGAGCAGCAATATCGCGATACGATAAACCGCAATCGCGATAGACTACAATGCGACCTTTATCAAAGTCGGAAACGGATGGTACGCATTTCTCCTCCTTACATGAGGCATCACAACAACATTTTACCACGCAACGCCGGTCAACTGCTGTTTGTGTATGAGAAACCGGTTGAAAACTTTCCTCATGTCAGCACGTTGTAGGTCTCGCCACCGACGCCAACCTTGTGTGAATGCTCTGAAAAGCTAATCATTTGCATATCACAGCATCTTCTTCCTGTCGGTTAAATTTCGCGTCTGTAGCACGTCATCTTCGTGGTGTAGCAATTTTAATGGCGAGTAGTGCATCTGACGTCTCTGTAGTGTTTTTATAAGTATGGCTTCAAAGTTGGTGAGTTAATTTTCTTTTAATAAACTTGCTTCGACTAGGGTGGGGGGTAAGCAAGGGGCACAGTGCATGGTATTAATTTTGTGATTTTGTGTTGACGGGCAGATGGAAAATGCTGCAGGCGACTTCATACCTAAAATCACAGCTACAGCCAGCCAGCTCTGCATCTGGAACATCAAGGCAGCTTTTTAGGAAGCCGAAGTAGAGGATGTGGTCACACTCTACAATAAAATATTCTGTCTTAGTTTTCCATTCTACGTTGTCTATTTTTGATCTCTGGATGCCACAATTTAAAAAGCGCTTCATCTCTTTCTTACTTTTTGTTAATTTTGTAGTTGTTGGAACACTAATTTCATTAATTAAATTATTCAAAAGTAGTTTCTATTGCCCATATGCACGAAATATTTATTTGCCTTCACAGATTCCCCATTAAGGTCTTTATAAATCGCTTCACACGTTTCTGGAATTATTTTTGTTAATGTGCAACGTGATATTCGAGTGCTTTGTTGTAAACTTGGGTAGCTGTCTCCTGTATCAAAAAATTGCAATGTCGCAGTTTGCCTGTCTTCTGAACATACAGCATTTCTGAAGAAAATATTCTGTTTTGTAATATGAGAAGCCAAATTACTTAGCTATAATGAGCAAATACACTCTCATCCATTCGTAAGTAGTTGATATATAATACCTGACGACCTTCACTTCCAGCTCTCGTACCTAATTTTGCTGAATGCTTTTATTGTCTCGACGTAATACCTATGGCTTCATAGAAGAGTGTTTCCTTTCTTCCGCCTCGTTTCTTCCAATGCACACACAATGCAGTTGTCATACAAGCAACTGTAAATGTTATCCACCATCTTGAATTTTGACGACAGTGTAATAGCCCTTTTTAGCGCCACGTCAAAGATCTTTGTGAAAGAAATTTGACTAATATTTGAACATTTCTTAGTCAAAGAAATATGATAGTATAACTGGCGTCAGAACTTGTGACAGCATGCTGCTACCAGCGGGTACGACTACTTCCACGGCACAGGTATGGTGACGTTATGAATCGATACGACGGCTTTCGAACGTCAACGTTGGGTATGCCGCGTTCTATCGAAAAGTACATTTGCTCCCTCAGCCATATGATAGTCATTTTTTATGTCTGTAGCATATATAAATAAAAACTTCAATGTCCATGGACATGCTATAAAGCAAAGGGTAAAGTATCATGTCCCATCAGTAAGAACATCGGGTTGTGAAAGTTCAATTACATTTAGTGCGATAAAAACTTGCAATAATTCTCCATATAAGATAAAAATTATTTCATCATTCTCACTTTTTAGTAAAATCCTTAGGTTATTCTAAATTCATAACTGTCACCTTTGAGTAGTACAATTTTACAACATATGAAATACACAACTGTGTTGTGAATGACGTCAACTGAACACAATCACTCCTCAGAAAGAGTGCACATTACATAGAATATTGTAGATTATGCTATTCTTAACCCAATAAGAAAGTATCAGAACCTTTTTGAAACCGCAAAGGCTAGTATTATAATTTTTGAATGCAGTGTGACACGAACTAGCGACACGTCACCTGATATCACAATTTTCCCACTCTGGTCATTGCACTACGTTGTCAGTAAGCGTTGTACGCCCTGACCTAGGATCTTACCGTCTCCTGTAAGCTTAAATCGTAGTTGTATTATCAACTGAAATTTAATTATAACAAACTGTACCAAGAACACAGCATTTTTTATGGATAACCAGTGTGCTGTTTCCTGGAAACGACATACTTTCATTATACGCAAGTTACAATAGTTCTTTAACACCCAATATGACTTTCAGGTCACTTTATTACATCAAATCATACAATTAACGACAGCTTTTCGAGGGATCGTCAGTTTCCTGATGCTTCGAACGGCATATGTAAATATGGGCAACAACTGAAAGCCAATATGGCGACTCGTGACTAATCAAGATAGGTGGCGTACATGTGACGTAGGTGGAGTTCTTCCATCTCACTGGTCAACGTTCAAACGCACGTTCAGAATATCTGTCGTGCTAGATATCGCTCTCCACGTTCGGAAAGATTCCCCCATGTCCTTTCTCCATGCTTTTTTTTTTCTTTTTTGGTCATCAGTCTACTGACTGATGCGGCCCGCCACGAATTCCTTTCCTGTGCTAACCTCTTCATCTCAGAGTAGCACTTGCAACCTACGCCCTCAATTATTTGCTTGACGTATTCCAATCTCTGTCTTCCTCTACAGTTTTTGCCCTCTACAGCTCCCTCTAGTACCATGGAAGTCATTCCCTCATGTCTTAGCAGATGTCCTATCATCCTGTCCCTTCTCCTTATCAGTGTTTTCCACATATCCCTTTCCTCTCCGATTCTGCATAGAACCTCCTCATTCCTTACCTTATCAGTCCACCTAATTTTCAACATTCGTCTATAGCACCACATCTGAAATGCTTAGATTCTCTTCTGTTCCGGTTTTCCCACAGTCCATGTTTTACTACCATACAATGCTGTACTCCAGACGTACATCCTCAGAAATTTCTTCCTCAAATTAAGGCCGGTATTTGATATTAGTAGACGTCACTTGGCCAGAAATGCCTTTTTTGCCATAGCGAGTCTGCTTTTGATGTCCTCCTTCTCCGTCCGTCATTGGTTATTTTAGTGCCTAGGTAGCAGAATTGCTTAACTTCATTGATTCGTTACCATCAATCCTGATGTTAAGCTTCTCGCTGTTCTCATTTCTACTACTTCTCATTACCTTCGTCTTTCTCCGATTTACTCTCAACCCATACTGTGTACTCATTAGACTGTTCATTCCGTTCAGCGGATCATTTAATTCTTCTTCACTTTCACTCAGGATAGCAATGTCATCAGCGAATCGTATCATTGATATCCTTTCACCTTGTATTTTAATTCCACTCCTGAACCTTTCTTTTGTTTCCATCATTGCTTCAACGATGTACAGATTGAAGAGTAGGGGCGAAAGGCTACAGCCTTGTCTTACTCCCTTCTTAATACGAGCACTACGTTGTTTATCGTCCACTCTTTTTATTCCCTCTTGGTTGTTGTACATATTGTATATGACCCGTCTCTCCCTATAGCTTAACCCTACTTTTTCAGAATCTTGAACAGCTTGCACCATTTTATATTGTCGAACGCTTTTTCCAGGTCGACAAATCCTATGAACGTGTCTTGATTTTTCTTTAGCCTTGCTTCCATTATTAGCCGTAACGTCAGAATTGCCTATCTCGTGCCTTTACTTTTCCTAAAGCCAGACTGATCGTCACCTAGCGCATTCTCAATTTTCTTTTCCATTCTTCTGTATATTATTCTTGTAAGCAGCTTCGATGCATGAGCTGTTAAGTTGATTGTGCAATAGTTCTCGCACTTGTCAGCTCTTGCCGTCTTCGGAATTGTGTGGATGATGCTTTTCCGAAAGTCAGATGGTATGTCACCAGACTCATATATTCTACACATCAACGTGAATAGTCGTTTTGTTGCCACTTCCCCTAATGATTTTAGAAATTCTGATGGAATGTTGTCTATCCCTTCTGCCTTATTTGACCATAAGTCCTCCAAAGCTCTTTTAAATTCCGATTCTAACACTGGATCCCCTATCTCTTCTAAATCGACTCCTGTTTCTTCTTCTATCACAGACAAATCTTCACCCTCATAGAGGCTTTCAATGTATTCTTTCCACCTATCTGCTCTCTCCTCTGTATTTAACAGTGGAATTCCCGTTGCACTCTTAATGTTACCACCGTTGCTTATAATGTCACCAAAGGTTGTTTTGACCTTCCTGTATGCTGAGTCTGTCCTTCCGACAATCATATCTTTTTCGATGTCTTCACATTTTTCCTGCAGCCATTTCGTCTTAGCTTCCCTGCACTTCCTATTTATTTCATTCCTCAGCGACTTGTATTTCTGTATTCCTGATTTTCCCGTAACATGTTTGTACTTCCTCCTTTCATCAATCAACTGAAGTATTTCTTCTGTTACCCATGGTTTCTTCGCAGCTGCCTTCTTTGTACCTATGGTTTCCTTCCCAACTTCTGTGATGGCCCTTTTTAGAGACGTCCATTCCTCTTCAACTGTGTTGCCTACTGCGCTATTCCCTATTGCTGTATCTATAGCGTTAGAGAACTTTAAACGTATCTCGTCATTTCTTAGAACTTCCGTATCCCACTTCTTAGCGTATTGATTCTTCCTGACTAATGTCTTGAACTTCAGCCTACTCTTCATCACTACTATATTGTGATCTGAGTCTATATCTGCTCCTGGGTACGCCTTACAATCCAGTATCTGATTTCGGAATCTCTGTCTGACCATGATGTAATCTAATTGAAATCTTCCCGTATCTCCCAGCCTTTTCCAAGTATACCTCCTCCTCTTGTTATTCTTGAACAGGGTATTCGCTATTACTAGCTTAAACTTGTTACAGAACTCAATTAGTCTTTCTACTCTTTCATTCCTTGTCCCAAGCCCATATTCTCCTGTAACCTTTTCTTCTACTCCTTCCCCTACAACTGCATTCCAGTCGCCCATGACTATTGGATTTTCGTCCCCCCTTACATACTGCATTACCCTTTCAATATCCTCATACACTTTCTCTATCTGTTCATCTTCAGCTTGCGACGTCGGCATGTATACCTGAACTATCGTTGTCGGTGTTGGTCTGCTGTCGATTCTGATTAGAACAACCCGGTCACTGAACTGTTCACATAACACACCCTCTACCCTACCTTCCTATTCATAACGAATGCTACACCTGTTATACCATTTTCTGCTGCTGTTGATATTACCCGATACTCATCTGACCACAAATCCTTGTCTTCCTTCCACTTCACTTCACTGACCCCTACTATATCCAGCTTGAGCCTTTGCATTTCCCTTTTCAGATTTTCTGGTTTCCCTACCACGTTCAAGCTTCTGACATTCCACGCCCCGACTCGTAGAACAGTATCCTTTCGTTGATTATTCAATCTTTTTCTCATGGTAACCTCCCCCTTGGCAGTCCCCTCCCGGAGATCCGAATGGGGGACTATTCCGGAATCTTTTGCCAATGGAGAGATCATCATGATACTTCTTCAACTACAGGCCACATGTCCTGTGGATACACGTTACGTGTCTTTAATGCAATGGTTTCCATTGCCTTCTGCATCCTCATGTCGTTGATCATTGCTGATTCCTCCGCCTTCAGGGGCAATTTCCCACCCCTAAGACAAGATAGTGCCCTGAACCTCTATCCGCTCCTCCGCCCTCATTGACAAGGCCGTTGGCAGAATGAGGCTGACTTCTTATGCCGGAAGTCTTCGGCCGCCAATGCTGATTATTTATCAAAAGTCAGGCAGTGGCGGGGATCGAACCTGGGACCGAAGACGTTTTGATTAATAATCAAAGACGCTACCCCTAGACCACGGGTACTTAATGCTCCATGCTACTACGACAGAAATTCGACACGCTCAACGCCCAGTGTTCGAATGTACGGAACGTGTGCCGACGGTTTTAGGCTGTGATAGCAAACGTGAAACCAAACGTCAGTATGCAAGGTCGGCGTCAGATGACGCTGCACCGACACGTGGTTGAGTATGAATAGGGCAGGAAACACGGTCTCCTAAAACTGGACTTGTGACTACAAATGGCATCTCGTACCGGACATGCAGTTTCGGAAGCGATGCGTCAGGGAAACCAGCAGATGTATGACGGAAGAAAGGAAGATTGAAGTTCAAAGTCTCGTCGACGTAGATGTAATTAGAGAATCACCACAAGCTTAGACTGGAGAAGAATGAGGAAAAAATCGGTTGTGCCCTTTAAAAAGGAAGCTTCCCAGCATTCATCCTAGTCAGTTTGGGGAAAACCGGAAACACCTAAATCTGGGTTTTAAACTACCGTCCTGCAGTATCTTATCAATGAGCTTCCTCACTCCACAGAAAGAAGAATACAGGAGGTACTTACTCGGCAACGAGTTTTACAGGAACTCAAAACGTCGAAAATACACTAGAAAGCTGCCATTTTGCTCAAATAGCTGTGACGCAACATACAACTTTACCCATCGTGTCAGCTCGACTTTAAATTGTTGCGTCGGGTGTGGACCTATTCGCGTCGACAGGCGTGATCACAATCTCTTGACAATGGACGTTGTATTAACATCTCAAGCCCTTTGGATAGTAATGGAAACACAAATACCTTCGCAGGCATGCTCCATGGAAAATTTCAGACAATCCGTGTAAAAAGATAACGTGCTGATCGCAGTTTGGTAGCCTGCGTTGCTGACTAGCGCAGCACACGTGTATCGAACGTATAGTCATGGTATGCAGTATGCAATCTCGAGTCCTACGTCTCGATGGCAGTCTGACAAACAGCCACTACACTAAGGGGGTATTACAAGCAGTTCAGCACGCCGTGCAGAACAATGGCCCGTCGCATGAAATGTGGAATGTGTAAGCCTTCTTCGAAGAGTAGCTAGTACCACTGCCTCCTGCCTACAATATCGACTGGTACATCTGGCATATAGCTGACAGTTTTTCAGTAGTCTACGTTAGCCTTCTGTGGCCTCAAAAACAAACAGCAAGAAATGAGATTTTCCACGAACATATCCATCTAAATTTTGAATCCATACAACGACATTTAGATCTTTCAACTGCAGCAAGTGTAGGCTTCGCAGCAAATGAATTCTGAACGTAAGAAATGATAAACAGTTTGTAATCATAACGGTTTGTATATAGTCATGCACCAGGCGAATGGAATACAGTTCCTTTCGCTCAGGTATATCTTCCTTCACTTTTCAATTTTAATAAACGTTATTATTGCTGGAGAGACCTGTTTATTACTTGACATACGTACAAATACTGAATATGCATTTGTTCAGGAAAATTTAGCAAATTTTAATCTCGGTCACAAGATTAATAGTTGTTTTATTAGTCTTCGAAGTAACTACCGTGACCGTCGCCGCTGCACTGTGCTAAGAGTTGACGTCTGGCCAAGACCTCCCACACATTTGAACGTCCATCTGCTCAATGCCGCCTAGCCATTAGCACTCGCCAAGGGCGAAGTCGCTCAGACATATATTAACGGCTGGCTTCCCGGACCCAGGTAAACAGCGCGTTTTAGGAACCAGCGACTGCGGGAGAGCTGTTTTCGATGCGTCACTACACCTGAATTTACTGCCGTTTCCTGAAAGAAATACACTAAAGGAAAGAGTCGCAGCACTAGCAATTAGTTTTGCGATATAAATTAAGTTAATAGGCGTGCTTCTACGTCTGAAACATTATGTCTATACAACTCTCGCGCCAGTCGCATAAGAATGGCTCTAGTAGCGCAAATATGAGGGCGTTAATCAAGTTTGCCTTAAATACACTTTCTAACGGTCGTGAACGCTAGTTACCTTTGAGATTGCACATGGTGAGTTGAGGTTAGTCAAAAATTTAACGCCATTATCAATACCTCACTGACTTTGAATGAGGTCGTGTGATGGGCTAGGAGAAGCTGGATTTTACTTCTGCGATACTGCAGAAAGACTTGGCAGGAATCTAGCCACTGTACTTGACTGCTGGAAGCGGTGGTCATGGGAAAGTACGGTCGTTACAAGACGGGGCTCCGGATAGCCACCTGGCACTACCGAGAGGTAAGACAAGTGAAACGCCCTGCTAAACCAGCAGAACAGGACAGGTAGTTGGAATTGTGGAAAGGGGCCAACATGAGTGGCTGTCAGTTACACTCGAACACATAACTTTATGAAACTTCCTGGCAGATTAAAACTGTTGCCCGTCCGAGAATCGAACTCGTTTCCTTTGCCTTTCGCGGGCAAGTGCTCTACCATCTGTGTACCGAAGCGCGACTCACGCCCGGTACTCACAGCTTTACTTCTGCTAGTATCTCGTCTCCTACCTTCCAAACTTTACAGAAGCTCTCCTGCGAACCTTGCAGAACTAGCACTCCTGAAAAAAGGATATTGCGGAGACATGGCTTAGCCACAACATGTGGGATGTTTCCAGAATGAGATTTTCACTCTGCATTCTGGAAACATCCACCAGTCTGTGGCTAAGTCATGTCTCCGCAATATCCTTTCTTTTAGGAGTGCTAGTTCTGCAAGGTTCGCAGGAGAGCTTCTGTAAAGTTCGGAAGGTAGGAGACGAGATACTGGCAGAAGTAAAGCTGTGAGTACGGGGCGTGAGTCGTGCTTCGGTAGCTCAGATGGTAGAGCACTTGCCCGCGAAAGGCATAGGTCCCGAGTTCGAGTCTCGGCCGGGCACACAGTTTTAATCTGCCAGAAAGTTTCATATCAGCGCACACTCCGCTGCAGAGTCAAAATCTCATTCTGGGGACATATAACTTTATTTATTTGAAAAACATTACAGTAAAAATTCTTGAACTTAGTTATTGGCTGAATACACCACACTATCTTATGCCTTAAGGGCACAACCACTTCAATTAAGAAAAAAAGAAAAGAAACAGTTAACTGAGAATTCAGACTCCGAAAGAATATTTAGAAGGCAGAAGGCCTCACGTTAAGTAAGTTCTATAATTTGGCTGAAGGTCCAAAAATCTAACACCTGCAAAGCAACAACCTTAATTTAAAGACGGCTTGAAGGCCGATGATTCAAGACTGAAGGTAAAATTAAATTTAAAAAAAAAAAAAAACACAAGACAGAAGGCCTTATCTTCAATTATACTGAAGGCCCCAAACAATCCAACAATTGAAAATCAAGGAACTTTAATTTTAAGGCCGCTGATGACCGGTGACTTAGAACATCACTAAAAGCAATTCAACTTTAATTCTAAACCATCGGCTATGAGCCATACAAATACACACAACAAAAAGTAAGAAAAGGCATTGCAGCTAATGGCGCTCATAAGTTTCGGGGGTCGTATAGAACTTGAAGTACTAACGTTCACTTAGGTGAGACAGGCAGTCGGTCCAACCATTCTCGATCCGACAACAACCCAACCAACAGTCAGTCAATCGACCCACCGACAAGGTAACTTCCGTTCCACTCGACCAGTACACAACTGGGAGTTCAGTGCAAAAGTAAAAGGCATGGACGCCCACCACCCAGCATACATTAAGCTGTCCGAGTGGCCGAGCGGTTCTAGGCGCTTCAGTCTTGAACCTCGCAACGGCTACGGTCGCAGGTTCGAATCCTGTCTCGGGCATGGATGTGCGTGATGTCCTTAGATTAGTTAGGTTTAACTAGTTTTACGTTCTAGGGGACTGATGTCCTCAGATGTTAAGTCCCATAGTGCTCACAGCCATTTGAACCATTAAGCTGTCTAACTACACACCGTGCTGGACAGCGATAACACGGCGAGGAAACGACACTGCCTATATTTACGTCAACGGGCACAGCAGGTAACAGGAACGTTAACAACCACAAGGCAGAAAATTACGATAGTGCACTTCAATTGCAAATAACCAAATACAGTTAGACTCCACCGGACGATGGCTAAACCTTCGCCAACTCGAACACACACGTTGCCAACAACGAGAACCAAATGGCACAATGTGAATAATCTTGACTTGCTGGTAAATTAAACCCAGACTCAACTTTCGTGTCCAGGGTCTGTGAGCCACAGACCTCGTAGCAATGGGTACAGCCCCACACACTCCGACACTGTGTAGAGACTGCCAGCAGGCCCGGCCAAACTACGCCCCGTGGAGATTTCCTCGCTGTCCACGGCAACCGACCGACTCGACGCACACAGCAGAAATAGGAAACTGTAAGCACCAGACCAAAGATAGTACAAGGTGCGAATATCGATACACACCGCTGCTGCCTCTCACGGAGAGAGCGAACAACAGCATAATTGCAATAACTGCAGGAAACCAAACACAGAATAGAAACCAAAGTTTAAACCAACACATACATGAGCCCAACACAGCTCAACCATCGTGTTCGGCGTATGACACTAGCGCATTGTACTGCATCTGCAGCAGCAATCTGAGCAGGAGTTGTCGGTGACACAACGAGCTGTTACAAATCGTTTACTTCAAGGACAGCTCTGAGGCAAATGCCCTGTAGCGTGCATTCCACTAACCCCAGACCACCGCCATTTGCGACCTCAGTGATGTCAAGCGAAAGCTTTCTGGAGGCAGGCTGGAACTTTGTTTTGTTTCCTGATGAAAGCTGGTTTTGCCTCGATGCCAGTGAGGGTCGTGTGGTTCTGTTCCAGCCTACAACCAACCTGTCTGCGTGCTAGACACACTGGATCGACACCTCGGTTATCAGCTAGGATGCAATTTCGTGACAACAGGAGCACTCTCGTGATTATCCCACGTACCCTCACTGCAAATCTGTACGTCAGTTTTGTGACTGGACCTGTCTCCATTTATGAACAGAATTCCAGGGGGGTGTTATCCAGAAGAATAGCGCTCGCCCACGTGCCGCTGTTTTAACCCAACCTGCTGTGTAGAGTGACGACATATTGCCTTGGCCTGCTTGATCATCAGATCTGCCTCAAGTCGAACACATATGACACTTATCGGACGACAACTCCAGCGACAGCCACAAACTGTATTAACCGTCCCTGTACAGACCTTTCAAGCGCAACAAGTATGGAACTCCATCCAACACACTGACAGCTGCCACCTGTAGAATACAATTCATACACGTTCGCATGTTTGTATCCAACGTTCTGGCGTTTACATCAGTTATTAATGCAACTGCATTTCACATTTGCAGTGCCTTATCTCTAGATTACATTAAACTGTTATCTTCCGATATTAATCACTTAAATATGTTACGAGTCTAATGTATTCCCGAAATTTCATTACTTAACAACAATTTTGTTTTTATGTTGCGACATTCTTCTGTCAGTGTAGTTCTTACAAGATAACATTGTTTAGAAATCAAGGTGCATAAAGAAAAGACCTTCTTCTGAATGAAACAAAATAAATGAAAATTTAAAAAAAAGGTGAATTCCTAGGTCGACATGCAATTTTTAAGTAGTTGAATCACCTTTTACGTGGGCCTGTTACATGTAATTTCAAGCTTACATTCAGTGTCATAGAAAGCAGACTGATCAAATTTGAACGTCCCACGTTCATTTCCGGCAATTTCCTCTGATATGCTGACAGGTTACCTACAAAGCAAAATAACATTTCAGGAAAAAGAAACGTTCCTCATAAAATCAATACCAACTTCCAGATTAACTGAAACAAAAAAGGTGGTTGAATAAAGGGGTTGGCTGGACAACGGAAATTGTTACTGTGTGACGAAGACTGAGAGCCTTCTTAGCCCTAATGTCTTCATGACCCTTGCTTTACACAAAACGTCAGGGGCAAATTACTCATCTTACTTCCTATTATACGCTGTGGTAGTTGAACAAGAAATCCTTGAATTCACTGAAGATATTGGACAACTTCAAATTCAGACGGAAAGCTGTCGTTAGAGGAACCAGAGAGTAGTGGAGTAAAACGTATATGTATTTTGGACAACACATTAAATAATCTATCACTGTCCCTTCTTGGACTTTTCTTATTCCGATGCGTCCTCCGCTGAATGAATGGCATTGTAAGGCAGAGCAAACTTGAATGTGGTACATGTAATGCACCAAAACTCCAGACGAAAGCCACTAAACCCGTCCCTGACACACCCACGGGGAATGCACAAGAGCTGCTTCAGAGGCTTCGAAGTACGTTTACACGAAGTCGGACGTAGTAAGTAGCGGTGAACGGTAATGACTTGAAATAAGCATGTTACAGCAGGTTCGGATGTCCTGTACAATGTGATTTACACTGACTGAAGTGAACAGTCCACCTGAGTGGTACACCATAGATCTGTACATTGTGGGCTCACGACATTGCCCTCCAGTGTGTAACACCACAAGTAGACTATCTGCAATAGAAGGTTGTCGCGGTGTCAGTGCCATGAGAACAAGTACTGACAATGTAATTAGCAGATACGAAATGTCTTCATTATCACTCCTGCGTATCTGGACTCCTGCTTTTGTTAAATTGCTAGGATACGCACTACTTGCCATTATTTACAAAGACTTCTTTGTCTTAACATTGTCGACACCTTTGGTAAAGTCTGTAAAATCTACGTGTGACAGTTAGTTATTGCTGTTTCATTCCTCTTGCCCCACGCGACATGTCAGTGACATACTTTTAACACTTATATCCAGTCGTCAGCTAGTGAGATTTAAAACACGTAAACATGTTTTAGAAAACTTTCAGATATGTTATTATACGTTTGATTCATACGATATGCTATTAACGAATTTCTTTGAGTCGTGATTAAAAGATAACCATTGATTTTTGTGAGTACATAAATAAAACTGATATCTTCCAATGGTGTTCATCATCGTTGGTTACGTGGCACATCACTTGGGCCTGATAGGAATAGGTAAAACAAAGAATTTTTTGAGAAAGAAGTGAGTAGGAGGATAGCTCTGTGAATATAGGATCCTCAAGGACGATTATAGAGGCCAGGGTGGGTTAAGTAGCCACTTCGTTTAATTTTCTTGGATACTGCTGCAGCGTAGTGGCCAACATTTGGTACTATTTAACCTTCCTATAGTGAATGGATCTAACTGACCGACTTCGTTTACTAAAATTAACATAAATCCGCGAATAATATTTATTTTGTGACAGGACCTTTGTAACCCTGAAGTACGTAGTAATTTATGTTATTCTTAATTTTTGTTTCAAAATGTCAAATACCTTTTGAGATAAACAACTTTTACACAATTTTTGTGAATGGGTCTTTTAGACCCCGGCGGATATTCATTTTAATTCTTCCAACAAATTGTTTGAAATGCAAGTGATTGCAGTCGTATGGTCTATAATTGCTCAGAGGTATTTCATATTATTGTAAGAATGGTATAACAGCTACAACGTCAGTCTTATTTAGTGTGCCAACATGGCTAGTCGTTTCCTAAGACGTGAACAATTAGGAAGGCTTCTGAATGAGTCAGATGACAAAACAGTAGATGATACTGTCAATGATACAGATTCTCAAGATTCTGTTGACAGTTCAAGTGTTGTTGATAATGTATCAGCTGGAAGCGAGGAGAGTGATGTTATTGAAGCAGATGATGGCGCAGCTACGTTATCTAACGAAACTAATGTCGCTGGAAACGTTTATAAGTTGCGTAATGGCACAGAGTAGTCTACAAATCCTCCACCTGCGTCAAAGGCAAGGTGACCATAATAAATATATCTTATGCAACTGAATTTTACGGGTATATTATTATTATTATAGGTCAGCGTCGTAAGGAAGTGTCTAACACGGTAGGTTATCACCACTGTGGTCTTGGATTCGAAACTCGGGTCGGCCAAAACTGATTTTTGTGGTAGGGAAGGCAATTGCTGATTGTCTAGATTTACTTTTTTGTGTTTGTTTGCAGTTTATCTTTTGTGGTTAATTTTCAGCTAGTTTTTTTTAATTTTCCATTTCTTTATGGGTGGAAACATTCTTCGTACTGCTCCAGGACCTACCGGGTTTCCTCTTCAGCGAATTAATGAAACGAAAGTATCCTCATTTTCACTGTTTATAACTGAAGAAATGTTGGCATTGATTTTGAATGAAACCAACAGAGAAATGATCCAGTATCACAATCCAAAGATGCGACATTCACATCTATTACAAATCAGGAACTGAAGGCTTATTTGGGACTTCTTATATTGGCTAGTGGGTACAGATCTGCTGGAGAATCTCTTGAATAGCTATGGCACAACATGAATGGTCGTCCAGTTTTTCGTGCACGATGTCACTTCTGCCTTTCCATAAAATAAGCAGATTTCTCAGATTTGACAACAAAGTAGATCGACCAGCTAGGAGACGCCATGATAAACTGGCTGCCATCAGCACTGTCTGAAATGTTTGTGGAACAATTTCCTGAAATGTTCGTTCCTTAGGAAAATGTCACTGTGGACGAGCAATTGGTCCCATTCAGAGTAAGATGTCCCTTCCGTTAGTACATGCCTTTAAAAGCGGGAGGAATGTATGGAATAAAATTATGATTATCTGATGTGAAAACAGTGTATGTTAATGCAGCAGAAGCGTATACAGGAAAGCCAGAAAGTAGTCCATGAGAAACAAATCAAGACAGAAATGTTGTATTCAGGCTTGTGGAAAGTATTGAGAAAACTGTACGAAAAATTACCACCGATAATTTCTTTATAGATTACACCGTGGTCAAAGAACTTCTAAGGAAAAATCTAACATTTGTTGGAACTCTCAGAAAGATCAAACAGAGACTCCGAAGGAAGTGGTAGCAAACAAGATCAGACCAGTGTTTTCAACCACCTTTGAATTTCAGAGGGATGTAACACTGGTTTCACAAGTGACAAAAAAAGATTAAAGCAGTACTATTACTCTCTACGATGCACCAAGGCTGTAGCTTGTCTTCAGAAGAGCATGAGAAGCCTGAAGTCATACTACATTATAAAAAAAAACCAAAGGAGGAGTTGACACAACAGATAAACTTGCCAGCACTTACTCCTGTGAAAGGTGTACTAAGAGATGACCTGTCTATTTGTTCTATAACATGCTAATGTGTTGTATGTACATATTAATCCTGACTAAAATGAAAAAAATTGTACAAAAGACGTCTATTTGTAAGAGAAGTTGGATATGAGCCAACAAAACCAATGCGAAAGGAAATAATGCCTAAAAATTTCCTAACAAAATCAAAGAAAGTTTGGGAAATATTGCTGCAGTGAGTTCAGGGGCAAACGAATAGAAGAGGGGCCGGTGGAAAGACTGTGAACCGAAGAAAGATTGAAAGACTAACAAAAAGTGTGATAGTTGTCAACCATTCCTCCGCCAAGAGGACTACGGCAATAATTTCGTGCGCTAATACCATACCCATAGAAATTGAGTTCAACATTGTTCCTCAAAATCAAATATCGTAATTAAATTAAAATTTTAAGATAATTATTGTGTATAGTAAAAGTTGAAATTTAAGCTATAACATGTGCTAATATGCAAAAAACCTGATACGAACACTATTTTGAAGAACCCCGTAAGAACGTTTGTTTCTCTAAGTAAAATTTTATAAAGCATTTTTTTATTATATATGTTAAATAAATGTTGAAAAGTCCAAACTTCCTTTTTTATACTTAAAAAAACTAAATACAAAATATATTTTGAAAAACCATCTAAGAATATACATTGCGAGTCTAACATATCCATTCACAATATGTGTGTTTCTGTTTGAAACTCAATAGAAAGGTTAAACAGATTTCTTTGCTTTTGTCAGCGATTTCGTAGCGATACTTGCAAAAGCTCCTCTGCAGTGAAATATTGTGTGCTTTCTCTACATCTGATGTAGGGCAAGAGACACCGTTCATTTGCATATAATAAAAAAGTGTATAGTGTGTCAGTTAACGGCTACGATGCTGGTAAAGCATTATATGTTAGCCTTCGAAACCATGTATTGATGAATTGCGTAGGTTTTGTAATTTCGGATTCAGACAACATTTAGAGTAATGGCGTTCTGACGGGAGTAGTGACAAGACACCTGACGGGGCAAAGTGGGCATGTGGCCGCTATGCCGTACATTTGTTGTCTTCAGTCGAGCACGTGTGGGATATGACGGGACGAGAAGCGCCTAGTGAGATTCGTCAACGAACAAATCTTACAGAACTACGTGAAGAGGTCGAGCAGGCGCGCAAAACGTATCCCAGGACGGTATTCGCCATCTCTACGATCGACTGGGTGTCAGAGAGTGCCTGCACTGCCCCCCTTGGAGGCAACAGCACATACTAATATAGGTGTTCCACCGTAAGTCGATACATGCTACCCCAGAACCGCTTCTGCTATTGATCGTAAATGTAATCCTTTCATGTACTCCATATGCACCTTTGCAGCAATGAATAGAGAGTGATGTAACCGTGGGCTTCCGCGGCCGTTGTCACAGTCAATAAAATACTTCTGGGTTTGAGGCCGCATTGTCAACTATAAAACTCCGACGTTTCTGCGACTGTTGCAAGACGCCTTCCTCAGGGTGTATTGCTAACAGTTAGCAGTATACTCTGAGGAAGGCGTCTTGCAATAGTCGCCGAAATGTCGGAACTTTATAGTTGACAATGCGGCTTCAAATCCAGAAGAATTTTATTAAGTGGAGGTTTACTATCTTTGGCCCGAAAAAAGCATGTTCTTTGAGAATTTTTTTCTGGGCGTGTGTTATAGATATAAATATCATATCGGTCAAAATGTTTATTGATTTTCCTCTACAAACTGGAAATTTTTTCAACTGGAAATATCGAAGAGCAAAGGCGGAAGTGCCGTCGGAACGAAACAAAATTTCGACGCGCGGTATGTCATAGGTCAGCCGGCTCGTCTGAAATCAAAATAGAGTTGACGTTAGCGAAGTATATAAGGTTCTTTAGGAGTTGTACCTCGCTTACGTTATTTGTATCATAGGACACAAGATGGTGGCCATTGGAAAAAATAGGGTTTTTTATCGATTTTTCGACTTCGTCGGCCAAGTAAAAATATTTATAGGTGATGGATCGGAATAAAAGTGGTACAACTTGTAACGTGTGCGTGGGGCACAAAATACTCGTTAAAGCCTGTGCTATGGTAATTGAGCGGGTTTCACCTTATGAGACACGATTTTCGTATAGATAACGACCGCGTGTACCTGAATGGTGGCAAATCAGACTTACGTCCACTCTGTAATAACAATGATCCGTCAAGCAAGTACGAAATGCAACTACACGTCAAGATGGACCAAAAGCAACACTGAAGATGCTACCAATTTAATAATAATACGGTCGCCAGCCTAATTAGGCATTAACTGAGTTTCTTCCCTGTACAAGTTGGTAGATATTCATGCAAAACAACAAGTAGTAACACTGCATAATATAGCAGAATTTTAGAACCAGAAAATCTATTGAACTGATAGTTTCACGTTCAGTACTGATATGGAAAAACCATGAATACATAACACTACACTATAATGTATACTACAAAACTTCATACTGTTACTGCTCTTTTTATCTTATTTACTGCTCATTTAAATACCTTTATATCTGTCTCGAAATAATTACACTTCATTACTATATCAATATTAAAGCTATCTTTCAACTTTGTTAGACCTTCGTTATTCATTTACTGGTTCATTAACAAAACATTTCTTTAAACACCATTCTAACATAGCTAGGTATGCAAGTAATTATTATTAACACAAAATTTAATTTTTCATTTCGGGACACTCGGATTGCACAACATTTGGAAAGGACCCTGTCTAGGTTAGTTGTGAGGATAATTAAATGAGGGAAAGTTCTGGTAACATTTAGGTTATTATTGAACAGTTCACTCTATGGTCCATACGAATACAGTACTAAAAGTTTCAACCTGCTTGTATCGATGCGGCGGTTGGCGAGCGGCGAGATGGCGAGGCACAGAACACACATACAGCCACAGCTATGGCTCTTGACATATCAGCACTTTAATTCTTCTTAGCGTCTCAATACTTTTCCATTTAGTGCCTATGGAATTTTACCAGGCTGTGTGGGCGTTGGAATAGCATACCCGAGGCTCAGTGAAACTACATCTTCCAGGAGAGCCTCCTCGCTCCAGAAGGTGTTGCTCAGACCAGCGCCAGACTCCAACTACTACTGCTGAGCCCGTTGTGCCGTGCAGTGCCCGCGTGCATTTTCCCGCGCTCGCCTGCTATCCACCTTTTACCGCTCCCTTACAGACAAGGTATTCACCCGAGGTTTTTGCATTCTACATATCCAAACACATTGCCTACGTATGGACCAGACGCACAGTTACTATTTTAAACATCTTACTACAGTCTCAACATTTGTTACATTTCAATTCTATCACAATATTACTTGACATTTTACAAGATCATTAATCTTCACATTGAAACTTGTTTACAGTTTTCTTAACACAATGACATGAAACAAAAATGAGATAAAATCAGAACATCAATTACACTAGTCTGTCGAAAAATCAGAAGAAAAAAATTACTTATACGTACAATAGTACAGCGTCGTTGTTGTTACAAACTCCTAAACAATTTAGTTGGCTTCGTCGGAAACAGAGAATCATGCCAATCGGTTCAGTAGATTTGAAGTACTATACCGCGCGATTAAAAAACAAAAAAAAAAGGCATTTCGAGAAAAACGCTTTTGAAGTTTTGGCTATACATAAATGCAATATCATGCAAATTACGTTCAATCCGATATTCCGGGTCCATAAACTAGTCCTTCCTCGTAGAGGGTGTTGTGCACGATCTGGGCCATCCTGCGCTGCTCCAGAGCCGCTCTTACGGCCGGTGAGGTTTTCGGTTGCTCCGGTGGTCGTCCGAATGCTTGGCGAACTGCGTCGAATAGAGTCCCAGGGTGACGTCCATCGTTTTTACGGTCTTCAGAATTGCAAAATACCCTTCGTTGAAGCTGCTCACCGCCAGAAAAGTCGCAATCGCCACAGTCTTCGCACCAGAATGCAAATGCCTGGGGGCTAACTTCCAAACACACGCGTTTAAAGTTCCATTTGAATTTTGTGTGTTTCCTCCCAAGCACCGGTACAATAACTCGGCCTCTGAAACGAAAAAAGAACTGGTGCATGAAAAAGGCTGATTTCAGACAGATGCATTTTTTGTTCAACCACGAATAACAAACATTTGCGTTCCGTATTTGTAAAAACCGTTTCAGGGGTGTATTCTAAACACTTTTATGGATTCAAAAATGCAATTTTTAAATAATCGATTTTTTGAACCAAAAGATAGTAGATCTCCCCTTAAATGTAGAGTGATATGGACACCTGTAAAATAGGGTACTGTTTTTTCCAGTAGTGTATTATTATCGTTATTAATATTATTTTTATATGATCCCCCTATTTTGGTAGACAATGCACTTGTTGCCTTCGTTCTTTTCTGTAATACTAAAATACTAAATGGTTCAAATGGCTCTGAGCACTATGCGACTTAAATTCTGAGGTCATCAGTCGCCTAGAACATAGAACTAATTAAACCTATCTAACCTAAGGACATAACACACATCCATGCCCGAGGCAGGATTCGAACCCGCGACCGTAGCGGTCGCTCGGTTCCAGACTGTAGCGCCTAGAACCGCACGGCCACTCCGGCCGGCTACTAAATGGCCATTGCCTTTTTATCTGAGAGTTTTGAAGTTATGAATGTCTCGTGTGAGGTCTCTGTAACATTTTCTTGAATAGCAATGTCCACGATGTGGTCTTCGGTGTAATAGCGTGCTGGGACACGATGTTACACGAAGAAGACACGACACCGCGCTGTCTGGTGGGTAGCAGGTTTCCCAGGTGGGGCGGCGGTATGCCGGCGACCGTGACTAGGGACGCCAATATTTGCACAAAACGGAGCTCCGGCCTTCACGGCCACTTAGAGGAACACGCGGGCGTCATGGTGCGACCTCGTAGCGTACCACGCATCCGCGGAAGATGGCCTCAGGAAGCGACTTACGGTTGTCTCTCGTGCGGGTCCACGGACGGAAATATAGTCGGAGTCAAAACCATGGCGGTCGAGTTTAAGCTAGATACACATACGTACGTCATGCATTCTCCGACAGCAAATGAACATCAAGTAGTGTTCCGAGTGTTCTGCCCAATTCGAGCATTAAACGTGATCGTAGCGAGTTATTTAGTGAATTTTTATTTCATTTGTTGCGAGCTGTTATGGCGGATGGTGGCGGTAAGCAACAAATCCTACACAAGCAAGTGAGAAAATAATTTTCATGACACACGTTTACATCAAGCACAAAATACATGAGCGCGTACCGCAACTGACTCTTGGAATCGCCAACAATGCATTATCCATCCGTTTGTCGATCTGTGTCAACCGCCATTGTTCTTTGATCGGATTGCGTTGACTCCTCTTGAGAACGGCAAGGAAGGAGAAACGAGCATCTTAGCAACAGTCGGGCACATAATGGAAAAAAAAAGGAAAAACTACACAACTGCAGGGAAGCTAGCTGAAAAATCTACGTGCCAGCCAAAAATCGAACGAGAATCATTCCGTTCATCTTTTCATTATCCAGTTTGGGGCGAACTACTAAGGGAATGTGACTACTTCTTACTCATATACATTTATTTAAAATATTAAATGTGAACATTAAAAAGTGATTAAAAATTGTAACAGATTATTTCCATAGTACATTGTTTTCTGTTTCTGATTATGTCCTTTGTGAATAGAACAGGCTTGTCAATCACTTCCGGTTCTGATGGTCAGTAGGAAATGGATCGTTAGGAAGGAGAGGGATGTGGGATCTCATAGGAGATTGGTTTAATGAAGCAAATCTGAAGAGAGATTCTTCAAAACAAGTATGGATGCGTAAGCAAATTGTTACTGACGGGCAAAATAAAAGTAGTAGTATTCCTCTTAGAGCTAACAAATTTTGAGTCCCCCATATTCTTCTAACATTGCAGTGAGTGGCTTCTTTCACATTCCTCAGATAACGGAATCACTGCATGACAAGCATTTTCACAATTATGATGAGGTGATTTTCGAAGTAGAACGTCTTCTGTAGAGCCAAAATGCGTTCTACAGCTGAGGTCTCCTCCAAGTCATCCATCTCTCGGAAAGTGTACCGTATTGAAGGGTGGGTATTGTAACTGCTCCACTTAAGATATATTGGAAATGTTCGTTGATGAAATTCGTGCCCCGAACAACTAGCGGTAGAATGTATATACACTCCTGGAAATGGAAAAAAGAACACATTGACACCGGTGTGTCAGACCCACCATACTTGCTCCGGACACTGCGAGAGGGCTGTACGAGCAATGATCACACGCACGGCACAGCGGACACACCAGGAACCGCGGTGTTGGCCGTCGAATGGCGCTAGCTGCGCAGCATTTGTGTACCGCCGCCTTCAGTGTCAGCCAATTTGCCGTGGCATACGGAGCTCCATCGCAGTCTTTAACACTGGTAGCATGCCGCGACAGCGTGGATATGAACCGTATGTGCAGTTGACAGACTTTGAGCGAGGGCGTATAGTGGGCATGCGGGAGGCTGGGTGGACGTACCGCCGAATTGCTCAACACGTGGGGCGTGAGGTCTCCACAGTACATCGATGTTGTCGCCAGTGGTCGGCGGAAGGTGCACGTGCCCATCGACCTGGGACCGGACCAAAGCGACGCACGGATGCACGCCAAGACAGTAGGATCCTAAGCAGTGCCGTAGGGGACCGCACCGCCACTTCCCAGCAAATTAGGGACACTGTTGCTCCTGGGGTATCGGCGAGGACCATTCGCAACCGTCTCCATGAAGCTGGGCTACGGTCCCGCACACCGTTATGCCGTCTTCCGCTCACGCCCCAACATCGTGCAGCCCGCCTCCAGTGATGTCGCGACAGGCGTGAATGGAGGGACGAATGGAGACGTGTCGTCTTCAGCGATGAGAGTCGCTTCTGCCTTGGTGCCAATGATGGTCGTATGCGTGTTTGGCGCCGTGCAGGTGAGCGCCACAATCAGGACTGCATACGACCGAGGCACACAGGGCCAACACCCGGCATCATGGTGTGGGCAGCGATCTCCTACACTGGCCGTACACCTCTGGTGATCGTCGAGGGGACACTGAACAGTGCACGGTACATCCAAACCGTCATCGAACCCATCGTTCTACCATTCCTAGACCGGCAAGGGAACTTACTGTTCCAACAGGACAATGCACGTCCGTATGTATCCCGTGCCACCTAACGTGCTCTAGAAGGTGTACGTCAACTAACCTGGCCAGCAAGATCTCCGGATCTGTCCCCCATTGAGCATGTTTGGGACTGGATGAAGCGTCGTCTTACGCAATCTGCACGTCCAGCACGAACGCTGGTCCAACTGAGGCACCAGGTGGAAATGGCATGGCAAGCCGTTCCACAGGACTACATCCAGCATCTCTACGATCGTCTCCATGGGAGAATAGTAGCCTGCATTGCTGCGAAAGGTGGATATACACTGTACTAGTGCCGACATTGTGCATGCTCTGTTGCCTGTGTCTATGTGCCTGTGGTTCTGTAAGTGTGATCATGTGATGTATCTGACCCCAGGAATGTGTCAATAAAGTTTCCCCTTCCTGGGACAATGAATTCACGGTGTTCTTATTTCAATTTCCAGGAGTGTATTTTATATTTTTAATTTTGCGTCCAAAGGAAGCGGCGTTACAATAAGTGGAGAAAGATTACCATCAGTTCCAAGAGTTGTAGTCACAGATTGATTCTGTGAAGTGATAGTTAAAGCCTTATGACTACTGCTTGCATGTCGCAGAACCTTAATTTGGACGACCGGTTGTGGTTCCACTGTCTTAACCACTGAGACAATCCGTTCTGTTGGGAAGTATTGAAGCCTTCATGGTAATTGCAGGTGCCACCACATAATATTGAATTTATGTCAGTAACGTGACTCCATCGCTGCAAGCTTCTATAAGGATTCACACGCAGCGCGTATTCAGGAGGTTGGCGTCCCACTCCTAGCTCGCCTCCCGGTTTCACTTGCCGGCAGCATGACTCAGTAACGTCCCTGTCCTCCCTCGACCTTATACTACTGCTCCGCAGCACGTCGTCGGCTTTTCATCACGTACTACTTTCATTCGCCTACGCCTGAAAGTCGTTAACACTGACACAAAGCCCGTGCATTCGTTCTACTTGCACAATACTAGCTAGGCAATTGGCATTGCTTGCACGCAAAAGGAAGTATTACGGTTGTCCCAGCGAGAGCGGTCCTTTCTGCCGCAAACGACCATTGCTGATACACACAGTGTAAGAGGTCCATAATTAGAGAACTTGTTGCTAGCGCACTCGAGCTGATGTAATTTCGATGTATTACACACGCGCAGCCTGCGATATGTAAGCTAGAAGAGAATCTGAGACCAAAGAGGAGTATTGACTGCAGTAGGAACTGTGTAGCAGTAGGAGTAAGTTGTTGCTAGCGAGCAGTCGTGTCTTATGTATCGTGTTGGCTGGGCCGGTCGTGTGCAGCGATGGCGGAGCCTGAGCGTTGTAGGATAACGTAAAAGCAGCCTCGCGCATATATAGTATTGTTACATCAAGTCCCATGTAAATGTTAAAAAAAAATCTGTTAATAATAATCTTTCTCGTAAAAAGTAACTTTTGACATTTATCTCAATTTAAAGAATTCAATAATTTCTCCAATCCTTGGCAATCCCGATTATTGAAAAGAAAAGTCAGTTCTTTCCTTTTTTATAAGACAAATCTATCGGCCAGCATTGCACTTAGCTGCGCCACAAAAATTTCTTATAGAAGCAGATATATACGCGTTATCCGGCGACCTAATTAAGGTAAGATTTTTCAGCTTATTCAGAATGATGTATGAGGCCGATGACGCAGCATTGCTGACGTCCAAAATTTACCAGGTTAACTTGACTGTCAATTATTGAAAGGTTATAGGTTTGTCACATTGTATTATATTTTCACTGTTGGGTAGTAACGCTAAATGACAATATTATTCACATTATTTTATTTTTTGTGGGGAGGTTACAACAGTACCTCTCTTGCCAGAAGAAAAACCTACACAAAGGGTATACCTTTGTGCCATGAAGTTTCGTTTCTCAAGATAGTGACGGAAACGAGTGGCGAGAAGCAGTACATGTAACGTAAAAGCCAAGGTCCAAAGAAACAATGTAATTCTTTATTCCTTGTGTTACGAAAAGCTCTCCACTCAGTACCATACATAACTTGTTTATACATAACTGTACATTTAAGACTGGTCAGCAAGCTGTGTTAAATCAGTGTTTTATCTTCTACTTCAAATAATAACTTCGTACCTTCGCAGCTCCTTGGTTTCCTACAGTTACTATCTCTCATTACCAACACTAAATTATATTACCAACTATAAATTATAAACGGACTGATAACCTCAAGTAAACGTACAGTATGGTAACGTCACAGCGTAATAGAAATAAACACACGGTTCTGCGATTTACCGGCGACATAGTAGCCAGTACATGATATTTCGAATTCCAGAATTATAATGTATAATTTTTTTTCAATGGCACCTTTTGTACTTGAAAGAGGAAGAGGTATATACATGTAAAGGCCAGATTAAGTTAAGATCCGGCATTACTTGCATACTACAAAACTAATGCAGTACTTTAAGGAGAGTCATTAAAATCTCTAGATGTATGCACGTACTGAAAGGAATAAATAATCCAGATAATAAGATCAGAACTATATGGGACATTGTCAAACTGGGGACAGGACAGACAGTCAGTGTACAATATCCCATAACATTCAAGTAAATGAAAATTTTATGACAATTCAAATGTTGCAAATACTTCTAACAATCACGTTCTAAACGTAGCTCCAAATATAGGATCCACGCGTTCACTTCAAGTAAGAGAATATATTAAAAATGTCATTCCACAACACTTCAAGCAATTAGAAGTAGTAGTACTAACATCCTTCACTGAACTTTATACAATTGTAAAAATTCTGAAAGATAAAAACTGTTGTGGCGTTGACTGAGAGTCAGACAGAATTCTGAAAAGTTATTCCAGCTCAATAAGTCATGTCCTTAGTGATACATGCAATGCATCCCTGGCAAAGGGAATTTTTTCACACTGGTTAAAATATGCAATTATTAAACCACTTATGCAATTATTGTCCAATTTTCTTGTCGACATCTTTTTCTGAAATTTTCGAAAACATAATGTTTTCAAAAGTATTCGCACACTTAAGTGGAAACAATTTACTTAGCACATCACAGCTTGGATTCCAGAAAGGTCGCTCAACTGAGAATGGCATTTATACATTCACTCAGCAAATAGTACAAGCCTTAAATAATAATCTATCACTAGTTGGTATTTTTTGTGATATCTCCAAGGCCTGAAATTGTGCAGATCACGAAACTCTGTTAGAAAAAATCAAGTTTTATGGAATTGATGGCCTTACACACAGCTGGTTTTAATCGTACTGGACTAACAAAATGAGAGAGCTTGCTCTAAATAAATTACACAATGTCGAAAAGGTAGAAAATTTTAGTGACTGGGATAACATCACAAATAGAGTCACATCGGTTTCAATTTTGGGTCCACTCCTATACTTTACATATGTGAATGACCTTCCACTTATCAGTCAACAAATAAAAGTGCTACTCTTGCACACGATACTTGTGTTATAATAAACCTCATTACAGAGAAAGGAACAGAGGGTTTAGGAAAACACATTTTCCAAACAATTATTAAGTGGTTCTCTGAAAATAGATTCCCTCTAAATATTATAAAAACACCTTACATTTAGTTCTGTACAACAAATAGAGTCTTACCAATAACTGCCGCAGAACATGGGCAGCACTCAGTAAGTAGGGTAGAATATTTTCAGTTGTTGAGTGTACAAATTGGACTGGAAGTGGCATATTACTGAGCTTCTCAAACAATTTATTACAGCTACTTTTGCTCCTCGTAAAATATCTAATCTTGGAAACAAATGTCTCCTGACATATGCTGCATATTTCCAATCGATAATGTCATGCAGAATAATTTTATGGGGTACCTCATCACATGAAAGAAAGTAATGATTGAACAAAACCGTGCCGTAAGAATAATATGTGGTGTTCGCCTGCGGACGTCATGTAGATACCTCTTCAAGGAGCTAAGCATTGTAACTGTCATTACAGTACATGTTTTCGCTAATGAAATTCGTCATAAATAATCCATAACAATTGTAAAAAAAAGTCATGTTCGTATCTACAACACTAGCGTCAAAAATGACCAGTTTTACCCATTGTTAAAGCTGTCATTTGTACAGTAACATAAAATGTCTGACAGGCAGCGAAATAGTTTTAAATCAAATTTAAAATCATTTCCCCTGAACAACTTCTTCTATTCCAACAACAAATTTATACTTAAAAAATGACAGCCCGTAAAAACCTAAATTGAAATAAATAAAGTTAAGAAAGAGTAGTTACATGAGTTGGAATAAAACGATGTGATAATTTATGTTAACATTAATCATGTATACACATCGTGTAAACTGACTTGTTTCACATCATTTTAATAAGAGTTGTTCCAATGATCTATGGAACATGTAACTGCAAAGGAAGGACTCGGAAACAAAACCATCTATCAACAGAACTCGAAGCTCACGAAGCGAATCACGAGTTTGAATGCACAAATTGTAAAAGGAAATAGTGACTGGTCAGGACTAAAACAAAAATAAGGAATAACCATGATGTCGGAGTGTTGGTTCTGGTATGTATGTTCCTTCATTATTCAACTCAAACATTACACTACACTACACACACACACACACACACACACACACACACACACAGACACACACACACAGACACACATACCAGTGACTTACACTTAACAGATAAACTTATGCACACAGATCTTCTTCTTCCTTATTTATTATTTATCAGTCTATCTTCTATAAAACTTTTTATAGTAAGTTCCTATTCTCTTGCTTCAAATTCCCGTATTTATGTGTGATATTTACTTTCAGAGCTCAGTGAGTAGGTATTTTGGATCTGAAGAGTTTCTGTATTTGTTCTTTTCATACAGCATGCAAGAAAAATATTGAATTTTCATCGGAAAACAAGTTGCAATCTTTCAATTGCAAACATTAAAATCAAGTGGATTTATGCCAAAGTTGTGAAAACTCACAAATCCATACGTATTACAAAACTGGATATGTGTATGTGTGAATGTATGTTCCTCATCTACTCCTAAACCACTGAGCCGAATTTGCAACTTCCTTAGAAAATTCTATTAAATAATTTTTTTATTACATTGTATGAATGTCTGAAGTGGGAATGCATACAAAACTGGAGTTCTCGTGTAGCGTGTTGTAACTGCAAGTGGTGTACTTTGTGTTATTGTTAGCAAAAACTTTATACGACCTGATTGGGCAATGCAACTCCCAATACCAATAAAGGAATGCAGTCTCTGCAAAATACATTCTGCCCCTTAGGAACTAAATATTCTGGGCCTGTTTAAAACTTGTCGCTTTGATCACTGTGCACATAACAAATAAATAAAATTGTCTAACTTCTAAAGCAGCAACGGTGGATCGAGATTTATTCTGGTCTCTCATGAAGAAGAATAAAATATACCATCTACAGGCTCAGCGGTGTGCAATGCTGGATGTTTGCTTTGAAATGTACATGAAGTTCGTTTGGCTGATAAATGAAAACGTTTAAAAAAAAATCAATATCTGAAAAACTTAACACATGGATGGGGAGGCGGTTCTGAATTAGTGAATTACTAACATTGACCTTTTCAATAGTGAAATTGTATTCGAAGCTAAGTTTGGCTTTCCAAAACATCTGACAATTGTAATTACATTACTCACAAAAATTACATCATTTTTACTAACTGAGTCACAAATAATGAGATTTATACAACAAGTATAACCTATGTTGTTGTAGTTGTCTTCAGTCCTGAGACTGGTTTGATGCAGCTCTCCATGCTACTCTATCCTGTGCAAGCTGCTTCATCTCCCAGTACTTACTGCAACCTACATTCTTCTGAATCTGCTTATTGTATTCATCTCTTGGTCTCCCTCTACGATTTTTACCCTCCACGCTGCCCTCCAATGTTAAATTTGTGATCCCTTGATGCCTCAAAACATGTCCTACCATCGGTCCCTTCTTCTAGTCAAGTTGTGCCACAAACTTCTCTTCTCCCCAATCCTATTCAATACCTCCTCATTAGTTACGTGATCTACCCATCTAATCTTCAGCATTCTTCTGTAGCACCACATTTCGAAAGCTTCTATTCTCTTCTTGTCCAAACTAGTTATCGTCCATGTTTCACTTCCATACATAGCTACACTCCAAACAAATACTTTCAGAAACGACTTCTGATACATAAATCTATATTCGATGTTAACAAATTTCTCTTCTTCAGAAACGCTTTCCTTGCCACTGCCAGTCTACATTTTATATCCTCTCTACTTCGACCATCATCAGTTATTTTACTTCCTAAATAGCAAAACTCCTTTACTACTTTAAGTGTCTCATTTCCTAATCTAATTCCCTCAGCATCACCCGATTTAATTTGACTACATTCCATTATCCTCGTTTTGCTTTTGTTGACGTTCATCTTATATCCTCTTTTCAAGACACTGTCCATTCCGTTCAACTGCTCTTCCAAGTCCTTTGCCGTCTCTGACAGCATTACAATGTCATCGGCGAACCTCAAAGTTTTTATTTCTTCTCCATGAATTTTAATACCTACTCAAAATTTTTCTTTTGTTTCCTTTACTGCTTGCTCAATATACAGATTGAATAACATCGGGGAGAGGCTACAACCCTGTCTCACTCCTTTCCCAACCACTGCTTCCCTTTCATGCCCCTCTACTCTAATAACTGCCATCTGGTTTCTGTACAAATTGTAAATAGCTTTTCGCTCCCTGTATTTTACCCCTGCCAACTTTAGAATTGGAAAGAGAGTATTCCAGTCAACATTGTCAAAAGCTTTCTCTAAATTTACAAATGCTAGCAACGTAGGTTTGCCTTTCCTTAATCTAGCTTTTAAGATAAGTCGTAAGGTCAGTATTGCCTCACGTGTTCCAACATTTCTACGGAATCCAAACTGATCCTCCCCGAGGTCCACATCTACCAGTTTTCCATTCGTCTCTAAAGAATTCGCCTTAGTAATTTGCAGCTGTGACTTATTAAACTGATAGTTCGGTAATTTTCACATCTGTCAACTCCTGCTTTCTTTGGGATTGGAATTATTATATTCTTCTGGAAGTCTGAGGGTGTTTCACCTGTCTCATACATCTTGCTCACCAGCTGGTAGAGTTTTGTCAGGACTGGCTCTCCCAAGGCCGTCAGTAGTTCTAATGGAATGTTGTCTACTCCGGGGGCCTTGTTTCGACTCAGGTCTTTCAGTGCTCTGTCAGACTCTTCACGCAGTATCTTACCTCCCATTTCGTCTTCATCTACATCCTCTTCCATTTCCGTAATATTGTCCTCAAGTACATCGCCCTTATATAAACCTTCTATATACTCCTTCCACCTTTCTGCCTTCCCTTCTTTGCTTAGAACTGGGTTGCCATCTGAGCTCTTGATATTCATACACATGGTTCTCTTCTCTCCAAAGGTCTCTTTAATTTTCCTGTAGGCAGTATCTATCTTACCCCTAGTGAGATAAGCTTCTACATCCTTACATTTGTCCTCTAGCCATCCCTGCCTAGCCATTTTGCACTTCCTGTCGATCTCATTTTTGAGACGTTTGTATTCCTTTTTGCCTGCTTCATTTACTGCGTTTTTATATTTTCTCCTTTCATCAATTAAATTCAATATTTCTTCTGTTACCCAAGGATTTCTAGCAGCCCCCGTCTTTTTACCTACTTTATCCTCTGCTGCCTTCACTTCTTTATCCCTCGAAGCTACCCATTCTTCTTCTACTGTGTTTCTTTCCCCCATTGCTGTCAATTGTTCCCTTATGCTCTCCTTGAAACTCTGTACAACCTCTGGTTCTTTCAGCTTATCCAGATCCCATGTCCTTAAATTCCCACCTTTTTGCAGTTTCTTCAGTTTTAACCTACAGGTCATAACCAATAGATTGTGGTCAGAGTCCACATCTGCCCCTGGAAATGTCCTACAATTTAAAACCTGATTCCTAAATCTCTGTCTTACCATTATATAATCTATCTTATACCTTTTAGTATCTCCAGGATTCTTCCATGGATACAACCTTCTTCTATGATTCTTGAGCCAAGTGT
Source organism: Schistocerca gregaria (assembly GCF_023897955.1). Classification (NCBI taxonomy): domain Eukaryota; kingdom Metazoa; phylum Arthropoda; class Insecta; order Orthoptera; family Acrididae; genus Schistocerca; species Schistocerca gregaria. Next base: position 310,763,144 of record NC_064923.1, on the reverse strand, counting down.
TAGCTATGATTAAGTTATGCTCTGTGCAAAATTCTACCAGACGGCTTCCTCTTTCATTTCTTAGCACCAATCCATAATCACCTACTATGTTTCCTTCTCTCCCTTTTCCTACTGACGAATTCCAGTCACCCATGACTATTACATTTTCGTCTCCCTTCACTACGTGAATAATTTCTTTTATCTCATCATACATTTCATCAATTTCTTCATCATCTGCGGAGCTAGTTGGCATATAAACTGTAGTAGGCATGGATTTTTTGTCTATCTTGGCCGCAATAATGCGTTCACTGTGCTGTTTGTAGTAGCTTACCCGCACTCCTATTCTTTTATTCATTATTAAACCTACTCCTGCATTACCCCTATTTGATTTTGTATTTATAACCCTGTATTCACCTGACCAAAAGTCTTCTCCTCCTGCCACCGAACTTCACTAATTCCCACTATATCTAACTTTAACCTATCCATTTCCCTTTTTAAATTTTCTAATCTACCTGCCCGATTAAGGGATCTGACATTCCACGCTCCGATCCGTAGAACGCCAGTTTTCTTTCTCCTGATAACGACATCCTCCTGAGTAGTCCCCGCCCGGAGATCCGAATGGGGGACTATTTTACCTCCGGAATATTTTACCCAAGAGGATGCCATCATCATTTAATCATACAGTAAAGCTGCATGTCCTCGGGAAAAATTACGGCTGTAGTTTCCCCTTGCTTTCAGCCGTTCGCAGTACCAGCACAGCAAGGCCGTTTTGGTTAATGTTGCAAGGCCAGATCAGTCAATCATCCAGACTGTTGCCCCTGCAACTACTGAAAAGGCTGCTGCCCCTCTTCAGGAACGACACGTTTGTCTGGCTTCTCAACAGATACCCCTCCGTTGTGGTTGCACCTACGGTACGGCCATCTGTATCGCTGAGGCACGCAAGCCTCCCCACCAACGGCAAGGTCCATGGTTCATGGGGGGGAGTATTACCTAAGCTCACTAAAAAAATCTTAAAAACAAATCATTAAATTACTTATATCTGTGCTAACAAATCTTAGAAACATTACAAAAAGGAAAAATCTAACTATCCTTTACATCAAATTTGTTTACGTACATTATGGGGTTGCTCAACAGTTGCCAACTATCAGTCAACTCATCTCCACTAACGAGCTAGCTAAACGGAAGTCATAAATATTGAGCATCTTAACCTTGCTTGAGAGAAGACTTCTGCTTCCACATTTGTATTTCCAATAATACATGTGCTCGTAATTCCTACATTATAATCTAACACTCGGTGGCTTCACAGAGTACACCACAAAAACTGCCTACTCCATCCTCTTTCGCTCATGGACAGCTACCCACTGTTGTGCGCCAGGCGCTCTCTTACTCCAAGACTACAATCTCAGACCATAAGCAGCATCTTTGGCTCTGCCATCGTACACATTCAGCGATCCGCTTTATAGAGCCCATCAGAGACATACATCGTTTATAATGTAACAGTTTCATTTTAGTATACATTTGTATCATTACAACACTCGGGAGCCACTTACAATGTAGGTGTAATCCAATGGACTCCTTTCAGTTTCAAGCAAACTTCCTTCATACGTCCCTTGGCGTCAAGCAACAGTCGCTTTTGGAGTAGAAACCATTTACACATAATAGCTCAGGAGATATGACTATATAAACACTAAGATTCGTGAAAAACTGTGGCATTATGCATGACGTTTAACTTTGTTACTCCTATGTTGTTAAGTATGTTCGCAACATATTTCGCAGGCAGTATCCAAGTATGCTGCTGAACTTACCCACATAAATACATCATTGTGCATCTCATAGTTCTAGAGATATTTCACCAACACTGAGATGAATGAAAAAAATTGTGATCATGCGGAACGTTCATTAACACCGCCGTGGAATTAGTGAAAACCGTAATGGTGATTTTTCTATTTCAGGGAGGTCAATAGGCGGTAAAACCAGTTATTTAAAGAAAAAATTATTTTATATTAACCTCTAAATGTTGATTACTTAGTATACCCCTGTACCACCCGTGCTATATTTTGTGCGCCATATAAATTGTTCGGTGGTAAGACCGCGATAGCTACTATTGGTATTTCAGATTGAAGACCTATTTCTAATATTTTATCTCGTCAAGAAAATTCACTCGAAATCAAAAATTTTGAGTTATCACATTCCACAAGACAAAAAGACCCCTGTACCACCCGTGCTATATTTTGTGCGCCATATAAATTGTTCGGTGGTAAGACCGCGATAGCTACTATTGGTATTTCAGATTGAAGACCTATTTCTAATATTTTATCTCGTCAAGAAAATTCACTCGAAATCAAAAATTTTGAGTTATCACATTCCACAAGACAAAAATCGCTTGGAACGATTGAAAACCATTTCGTGTCATATGCTGAGATAGAAAAAATGTTCTGACGCAATGTGTTGTCAAGGGTGTTTGCAGTAGTGAAAAAGTCGTGGACTTCCCCTACTTGGACACGGTGAAAAATTCGATCAGTTTATGATGTCACTTGAACTTACAGCCGACTTCTATCCTTTTCTCGCAGAGCACATTGAACATCATGGAAAACCGGGACAGGGACACACAAGTTACCTATTTCCAACAATCTGTGATGAAATAACAGAGTTGTTTTTTGAACGAATAAAAAGAATTACCATAAGTGATATCAAACAGGTCAAATATTTCTCTATAGTAGTAGATTTTGGATTAAGATACCTGAACGAGAACGGTGAACCTGTTGAATGTTCCCTTCTGTTTTTACCAAGCACAGACACAAGTCTGAAAACCTAGCAAGGCCGTACTGAAAGTCCTGTCTACAAATTCCGTTGATATTACTGACTGTAGAGGTCACTCATACGACAATGCCAGCAAGTTATCGCTAGCCCACACTGGTTTGCAGCCACGCATTAAAGAACGAAATCCGAAAACGCTCTCTTTGCGCCTTGTGACTCTAATCCTTTGAATTCCGTCACTAGTGGTCGCAAGCTGTTCTCAAGGCAGCATAATCATTTTTCATATGGGTGAATAACGTTCATAATTTTTCCTCTGCTTCTAGATAAAAGTGGGTTCAGCTTGATTGTTTCATGCAACTAAGTGGCAAGACAGTTAAAAGTTTATCAAAAACACGTTGGTCAGCAAGAGAGAAAGCGTATGTAGGTCTAAATAAAAATTGGGAGACTGTTACCAATGCTCTCACACATGTTACCAATATCTGTGAGAAACCACTTGCGCGAAATAAGGCTTCAAATGGTTCAAATGACTCTAAGCACTATGGGACTTAACATCTGAGGTCATTAGTCCCCTAGACTTAGAACTACTTAAACCTAACTAACCTAAGGACATCGCACGCATCCATGCCCGAGGCAGGATTCGAACCTGCGACGGTAGCAATAGCGCGGTTCCGGACTGAAGCGCCTAGAACCGTTCGGCCACAGCAGCCGGCAACGAGGCTTCAGCTTTACTGAATTAATTCAATAGACTAGAAAGTTTGAAAGGACATACTCCAGAAATTTAATAGCATAAAAGTCAAATTGCAAAGTATAAATATTAATATTAAAGTAGTGCATTAACGATATGAATCACTTCTAGGGTTTATTAGCTCTGTTCTTGCCATGTTCCTTTTTCTTGCAGCTCGGTTTTCACACTGTTCAATAACGATGAATAATATGCACCTGTAATAGTTTTACCCTTTTCCAGATAGTCGATGACGACTATCCCTTGCGAATCGCAAAAGATAGTCGCCATAACCTTTCCGGCTGAAGGACTGGTCTTCGCCATTTTTGGTGCAGATACTCCCATGGTAACACATTTTTATATTGTTGTTTGGTCTCAGGAGTATATTAATGTATCTATGTTTCATCCACAGTGACGAAAGGACGCTTAAAGTCCTGCGGATTCTTTCTGTACAGCTGCAAACCATCCTTGCAACATTTCACACGATTCCGTTTTCGGTAATGTAAGAGGAATCGCGGAACCCATCTTGCGGATAGCTTTCTCATGTCGAAACGTTTATGCAAAGAATTACGTATCCGTTCATTCGAGATCCCCGCAGCAGTAGCAGTCACACGCACCTTAACTCTTCTGTCATCCGTCACCATATCATGGATTTTATCAATGATTTCTGGCGTCGTAACCTCCACAGGGCGTCCAGAATGTTCAGCATCACTTGTGCCCATATGGCCACTCCGACAATTTTGAAGCTACCTATAAACTTTTCTAATCGAAGGTGCAGAGTTACCGTAATGTTTATCAAGCTTCTCTTTAGTCTCCCGAGGCGTTTTGTCTTTCATAATGTCTAAGCACCACATGAAATTGTTTTTCGTCCATTATTTGACAATCATTCGTCTTCCTTGATTCACACGAATGGAAAACACATAGAAATAGGCAAATATGGCTGAAACTTGGTGTGCGTTCTTTCCAAAGATGCTACTAACTAAATATGACCTCGATAAGCGCCGGTGGTGCCATCTCTCGGACTTTGCACGGACTTTTCAAACGCCCCTCGTTCTACATTTGGCCTAGGGGCGCAAAAAGTTTAATGTGCCACTGCGTATGGTATTGGACAACCATGTCTTATCATAAAACATGGAGGTCGGAGGATCACCCACAGTGTAACCCAGGACAGGCAGCTATCTGTGGAAGATCTGACCTCAGAGTACAATGGATTTGCACATACAGGTGTTTCGGGGGACACCGTTCAAAGGCCATCGTTGAACGTGAAGCTCCACATCACATGACTCCTAAGTGTTCCTGTGCTGATCCAAAGACATCGGCAGTTATGACTGCGGTTGGCACAACATCACTGAGTTTTCAACGTGGGTGAATAGAAACGTGTCGCCTGTCGAATGAATCGCATTTGATTTTACACCAGGTCGGTGGTTGGGTCCTCACACTCCGTCATCCAGGCGAATGGCTGCACGAAACGCGCGCCGTGCCACAGATGCAGGCCGTTGAGAGCAGAGTTGTACTATGTGGTCCATTGACTTGGGCTTCCATGGGATGTGTGGTGGTAATCAAAGGTATCATAACAGCAGGGAACTACGTGATTATTATCGCGGACCACCTGCGTCGCTTCGTGATTGAAGTCTCCTGATAAAGCGATGACATCTTACAGCAAGATAACCGAACGTGCTGCAAGGGCAGACTCGTGCTACAGTGGTTTGAGGAGCATTATAGTGAACTTACATTGATGTCCTGACCTGGAAATTTGTCTGAACTGTACCCGTGTACGTAAAACCACGATCCCGTAATTTACGGGAATTGCTTGACCTGTGAGGAGTCATCTGGTGCCGCATACTTCTGGAATCTTGTCAAGAACTTACAGAACCCATGCAAACTAGAATCTGTATTGTACTTCGTTTGAAAAGAGGAACAGCATACTATTAAACAGACGGTCAGAATGTTTTGGTTCAGCAATGTATTAGGTTCTCTTTCCGTTCCATTCGCATACGGGTAGCAGGAACAATGATTGCATACACAGGGCGTAGAAAAACTACATATAACATTTCTAGAGTGTCTAGAGGAGATAGAATGGAACACATTTTGTATGTGACAAAAAGACACAGGTGTACCGTATCCCTTGTGGGGTCCAATAAAGTTTTGACACTACTGATGTTCAGAGACAGCGTTCAGACTGCCTTGTGATGAATATCTACATCTACATCTACATCCGTACTCCGCAAGCCACCTGACGGTGTGTGGCGGAGGGTACCCTGAGTACCTCTATCGGTTCTCCCTTCTATTCCAGTCTCGTATTGTACGTGGAAAGAAGGACTGTCGGTATGCTTCTGTGTGGGCTCTAATCTCTCTGATTTTATCCTCATGGTCTCTTCGCGAGATATACGTAGGAGGGAGCAATATACTGCTTGACTCTTCGGTGAAGGTATGTTCTCGAAACTTCAACAAAAGCCCGTACCGAGCTACTGAGCGTCTCTCCTGCAGAGTCTTCCACTGGAGTTTATCTATCATCTCCGTAACGCTTTCGCAATTACTAAATGATCCTGTAACGAAGCGCGCTGCTCTCCGTTGGATCTTCTCTATCTCTTCTATCAACCCTACCTGGTGCGGATCCCACACTGCTGAGCAGTATTCAAGCATTGGGCGAACAAGCGTACTGTAACCTACTTCCTTTGTTGTCGGATTGCATTTCCTTAGGATTCTTCCAATGAATCTCAGTCTGGCATCTGCTTTACCGACGATCAACTTTATATGATCATTCCATTTTAAATCACTCCTAATGCGTACTCCCAGATAATTTATGGAATTAACTGCTTCCAGTTGCTGACCTGCTATTTTGTAGCTAAATGATAAGGGACCTATCTTTCTATGTATTCGCATCACATTACACTTCGCTACATTGAAATTCAATTGCCATTCCGTGCACCATGCGTCAATTCGCTGCAGATCCTCCTGCATTTCAGTACAATTTTCCATTGTTGCAACCTCTCGATACACCACAGCATCATGTGCAAAAAGCCTCAGTGAACTTCCGATGTCATCCACCAGGTCATTTATGTATATTGTGAATAGCAACGGTCCTATGACACTCCCCTGCGGCACACCTGAAATCACTCTTACTTCGGAAGACTTCTCTCCATTGAGAATGACGTGCTGCGTTCTGTTATCTAGGAACTCCTCAATCCAATCACACAATTGATCTGATAGTCCGTATGCTCTTACTTTGTTCATTAAACGACTATGGGGAACTGTGTCAAACGCCTTGCGGAAGTCAAGAAACACGGCATCTACCTGTGAACCCGTGTCTAAGGCCCTCTGAGTCTCGTGGACGAATAGCGCGAGCTGGGTTTCACACGATCGTCTTTTTCGAAACCCATGCTGATTCCTACAGAGTAGATTTCTAGTCTCCAGAAAAGACATTATACTCGAACATAATACGTGTTCCAAAATTCTACAACTGATCGACGTTAGAGATATAGGTCTATAGTTTTGCACATCTGTTCGACGTCCCTTCTTGAGAACGGGGATGACCTGTGCCCTTTTCCAATCCTTTGGAACGCTTCGCTCTTCTAGAGACCTACGGTACACCGCTGCAAGAAGGGGGGCAAGTTCCTTCGCGTACTCTGTGTAAAATCGAACTGGTATCCCATCAGGACCAGCGGCCTTTCCTCTTTTGAGCGATTTTAATTGTTTCTCTATCCCTCTGTCGTCTACTTCGATATCTACCATTTTGTCAACTGTGCGACAATCTAGAGAAGGAAGCACAGTGCAGTCTTCCTCTGTGAAACAGCTTTGGAAGAAGACATTTAGTAATTCGGCCTTTAGTCTGTCATCCTCTGTTTCAGTACCATTTTGGTCACAGAGTGTCTGGACATTTTGTTTTGATCCACCTACCGCTTTGACATAGGACCAAAATTTCTTAGGATTTTCTGCCAAGTCAGTACATAGAACGTTACTTTCGAATTCATTGAAAGCCTCTCGCATAGCCCTCCTCACACTACATTTCGCTTCGCGTAATTTTTGTTTGTCTGCAAGGCTTTGGCTATGTTTATGTTTGCTGTGAAGTTCCCTTTGCTTCCGCAGCAGTTTTCTAACTCGGTTGTTGTACCACGGTGGCTCTTTTCCATCTCTTACGATCTTGCTTGGCACATACTCATCTAACGCATATTGTACCATGGTTTTGAACTTTGTCCACTGATCCTCAACACTATCTGCACTTGAGACAAAACTTTTGTGTTGAGCCGTCAGGTACTCTGTAATCTGCTTTTTGTCACTTTTGCTAAACAGAAAAATCTTCCTACCTTTTTTAATATTTCTATTTACGGCTGAAATCATCGACGCAGTAACCGCTTTATGATCGCTGATTCCCTGTTCTGCATTAACTGATTCAAATAGTTCGGGTCTGTTTGTCACCAGAAGGTCTAATATATTATCGCCACGAGTCGGTTTTGTGTTTAACTGCTCAAGGTAGTTTTCAGATAAAGCACTTAAAAATATTTCACTGGATTCTTTGTCCCTGCCACCCGTTATGAACGTTTGAGTCTCCCAGTCTATATCCGGCAAATTAAAATCTCCACCCAGAACTATAACATGGTGGGGAAATCTACTCGAAATATTTTCCAAATTATTCTTCAGGTGCTGAGCCACAACAGCTGCTGAGCCCGGGGGCCTATAGAGACATCCAATTACCATGTCTGAGCCTGCTTTAACCGTGACCTTCACCCAAATCATTTCACACCTGTGTTACAGGTACTGCTGACCACTGATAGATTTCTTTTTGTGGAGGTAGATGAATTGTTTGGTGCTCGAGACTCTGCCACACTCCCCAGAAAAATTGTTTGCCCGTTTGGCTGAAGCTGCAGCCATTATTTGTGAAACACCTGATTGGTAGACTATTATGAGCTCATAGATGCCAGATCTGCGTTAACGTAAACACACGAAATTTTCAGAAACGTCTATAAAACACCTTTTCTGGGCACCATTAGCACAAAACTTTCAAACTGCCAGTGATTAACGAACCCTCATTCTTCTGCAGTTGCTTCCCACTGACACAAAAATCAGTATATTTCTCATCAGCTGAATTGTGTCGCAGTGGCTCAGCTTCAGTTATAGTGGGAGGCAGTAATTCAAACTTGTTGATGAACGAGGCAATTTTATTTCGCTCATCGAATTCCATGTTTCACGAAAGCCTCCTGCAGCGTCGTTAATGATTAAATAATGTAAACTGCGCCAGTTACTTATTTTTTCATGCTTAGCACAATGCTTTTCTAGAATTTATTCTGATTTTCAAGTAAATTTGTTGATTTGTTTAGATAAACATTTTTGGTGATGTCTGCATGTGTGTGTTTGCATGTTTGCTTGTGTGTGACACAATTGCGTGGCGCACACCCGTTTATTGATTAGCAGTTTTTCATGTAACAGTTGTGCTGTAGGATCCAGAAGTGAAAGCAATACATTTAGGCGCTTTAGAGATGTTCTCACTTTTACTAATGATAGATCTGGCCTATATGACCAAACATACTTTCTCGACAAGGACTCGTATTTCATACCAGTCCTATATCGTTTGGCATACAAATAAGTTGTTTGTACATGAAAGTCTGCACAGTATAACAATAAAATGAAAACTATTAGAGTCAAATGGCGGTAGGATCATGCAGTCAATTGCCGCACGCTGTTTGTCACGCACCTATACATACGCTGCACATCACCACGTTGCACGCTGCAATTCGGATCCTTGTGTTGCTTCTTAATGGCTGTCGTTGCTGATAACAAAAGCAAGTTTAATCTGAAAGGCAATGATTACTGTCACAGTAAAGGACATGATTTTTTTTTGTATTCACCAAATGCATTTGGTGTCAAACATACGAAACTGAGAATCTTAAAAAAAGCAAGATAAAAATTAAAATGTAATTTATTTCTTACTCTGTGAAGAAAACATCCGATTATCTGGACTGAAGGATCAAAAACTCTTGTTGGCAACATGGAAAGCACCAGAGTAACTGAAAATCGACGAGATAAGTACTAGCAGAGCATTGTAAACAGGCATTTTCTGTTGCAAATTCAGATGTCTATTTTCTTTGAGCAATACCATTTTACTGAAGTAAATACGGAACCACAAATAAATGATAAACTATTTCATTTGACATAACTGACGAAGAAATTGCTTTATCTCAAAGCAGCCGTGTTTGTCCCTAATTTAATAGATTACGTTTAACTGGTGTACTTATTAGTAGTATTATGCAATATATGTAAAACTCATTGCCAAAGCAGCATATATAATTGTTAAGTTTCTACGAAGTCCTTGTCTTTTGCTAATGGAGTCTATCTAATCAAAAATGTCTGGGTAACCCTATGTAATGCTGAATTCACTACTATATGTTACGACAGGCGGATCCGCCAGTATAAAACGACAATTAGAAATTCGCATTCATAAAGCAGTGTGAGCTGTAATCCTAGGAGAGGATGTACGATACGATATGCGCTGAGATTTTTTATCCTTCTTGTTCGACACATCTGACGACGTCATATCATTTCGTGTGAATTTTGGAAAACGGATCTGATTACTTCTAGGTGAAGTTAAGACACCAAAATTTCGAAAGCGACCGAAAAGCATTGCTAAGTCGTGTGTTGCGCAGCTGTACTTTGTTGCAGAGGTATAACTGGAGTGATGTATGAATTCGCTGCAGCATCAGTGGTAGCTAATGGAGCCTTAAAATCACCGATGAATAGTGTCACATCGTGCTGCTCCCTGTTTGGTTTCTTCGGCCACACGTGTGCAAATACAACTATGGATTATGCCACTTTCTACGACGCCGCTTCGGAAATGGGCAAGGAAAATGCTAGATGAGAACTACCAAAGAATACGTCGCTTGTGAAGTAGGTGAAACACACAGTACAGGTCCTGTTCTAGAACAAGCTGCAACGCCGCATTAGTTAAACACATATAAATCTACATGGACACTGTGATACCCACCTTACGGTGAGCAATGGTTGGTACTTCCATTACCACTATTATTTGCCCCTTCATTTTAAGGTTTGCAAACAGTGCATGGGAAGAGCAATGTTCAATAAACCTTTGTATGATCTCTATTTTCTTTGAATTTTTCGTCGTGGTCATTTCGAGAGAAAGAAGTAGTGTACTGGCTGACTCTTCTTGAAGCGAACACTCTCGGAATTTCAACAGTAAACCCGGCCACGATGTACGTCGTCTTTCTCGTAGCGTCTGCCCTGGAGTTTGGTGAGCATCTTCATTACGCTCTTGCGTTTCCGTTTCGTGTGACGAAATGCACCGCTTTTCGTCCGATCTTCTCTGTCTCCCATACTAATCCCACCTGAAGACTGGTGAGCAACGCCGAAGAATTCGTCTTATCATTATTACGTAACCTATTTCTTTTGTGAGTAAATTACATTTCCTTAAAATATTGCAACGAATCTCGGCCCAGTATGTGCTTTTCCTACTGACAGTCTTAAGTGTTCTTTCCTCTTTACGTCATTCTGGACAGTTACTCATAGGTATTTAAAGTTGTGCGATCTTATCGCCTATTTATGTACAATGCGAGACACTTATTTATTTGTGTTCAGTGTGTCAGTCCACGCACCATCCATCAACTGCTTGAAGATCTTGTCGCATTTTGCTACAGTCTTTTGGCGCTGCAATCTTCTTCCAAAGCCGGACGGTGTGGCCGTGCGGTTCTAGCGCTGCAGTCCGGAACCGCGGGACTTCTACGGTCGCAGGTTCGAATCCTGCCTCGCAAATGGGTGTGTGTGATGTCCTTAGGTTAGTTAGGTTTAAGTAGTTCTAAGTTCTAGGGGACTTATGACCTAAGATGCTGAGTCCCATAGAGCCATTTGAACCATTTTTTTCTTCTTCCAAATAACAGCATCGACTGCCAATAACCTAATGCAGATTGCGACTTCATACACCAGATCATTTATAAGTAACATACTGTAAACGTTAACAGCCCTACAGACACTCCCTTGAGGTACTGCGAGAAATTACTTTTACAATTATCTGTTTCACCTCATTAAGAACAACGTAATGAGTTCTGTCTGTTCAGAACTCCTGAACCCAGTTGCAAATCCTGTCCGATACTTTGTATGTTCATATTTTGTTGCTAAGCTGTAAGTTGTTCATATGTTTTGTACCAGTGTAAATAATTCACCATTAATGAGACAAATGTGCACGAGCGCGCTGTGTTTAATGCATTCTGTGGTAGGCTTGCTTGTAGTCAGTTGTGCAACTCTGAGGCCTTCTCATTAGAGTCATAGTAGCGAGCAGTTGAGTTTTAGACAAGCAAATCTTATATTTGTAAATCTGGGAGAATTTATGTAGAATACTTTATTTCTTGGAATACTTGTTTATAAAGCCATTTTATTGAGTGTATGGATGGAGAAGATTTTTGGGCCAAGATTTCAACGTAACTCACGCACGCGCAAGAATGAAATGTTTCTCTGTCAGAACCGCAATTTGCATGAAAACGCTGTGAGTCGAGGCGGCCATTTGGATGCACTTTTAATAACTCCTCTTATACCTTGACCAAACTTTTGTTTTTCCAAGAATACCTTACGCGTTTCGACTTTCCGTCATTTTCAAAGGCAATGCTATCTCAGTCATATAAAATTATTCATTAGACACATTGTATGACGTCAACGTTCTCAGCCACGAGATAGGGGCGAACTGTTAGCACTTCGCTCGTGATTGAAAATGCTGACGTCATAAAACGTACACCATGTGATCAAAAGTATGCGGAAACGTGGCTGAAAATGACTTACAAGTTCGTGGCGCCCTCCAACGGTAATGCTAGAATACAATATGGTGTTGGCCCACCAGAGCCATGATAACAGCTTCCACTGTCGCAGGCATAAGCTCAATCAGGTGCTGGAAGGTTTCTTGGAGAATGGCAGCCCATTCTTCACGGAGTGCTGCACTGAGGAGATGTATCGATGTCGGTCTGTGAGGCCTGACACGAAGTCGGCGTTCCAAAAGATCCCAGAGGTGTTCTATAGGATTCAGGTCAGGACTCTGTGCAGGCCAGTCCATTACAGGGAAGTTATTGTAGTGTAACCAGTCCGCCAAAGGCCGTGCATTATCAACAGGCACGAGATCTTGTTGAAAGATGCAGGCGCCATCCCCGAATTGCTCTTCAACAGTGGGAAGCAAGAAGGTGCTTAAGACATCAACGTAGGCCTGTGCTGTGACAGTTCCACGTAAAACACAAGGGGTGCAAGCCCCATCCATGAGAAACACGACCACCACCGCCTCCAAATTTTACTGTTGGCACTACACACGCTGGCAGATGATATTCACCGGCCATTCGCCTTGTCCACACCTTGCCATCGGTTCACCACATTGTGTACCGTCACTCCACACAACGCTTTACCACTGTTCAATCGTCCAATGTTTACGCTCCTTACACCAAGCGAGGCGTCGTGTGGCACCTACCGGCGTGATGTGTGGCTTATGGGCAGCCGATTGACCATGAAATCAAAGTTTTCTCACCTCCCACCTAACTGTCATAGTACTTGCAGTGGATTCCAATGCAGTTTGGAATTCCTGTGTGATGGTCTGGATAGATGTCTGCCTATTACACATTACGACCCTCTTCAACTGTCTGCGGTCTCTGTCAGTCAACAGACAAGATCAACCTGTACGCCATTGTGCTGTGCGTGTCCCATCACATTTCCATTTCACTATCACATCGCAAACAGTGGAGCTAGAGATGTTTAGGATTGTGGAAATCTCGCGGTCAGACGTATGACACAAGTGACACCCATCACCTGACCACGTTCGAAGTCCGTGAGTTCCGCGGAGCGCCCCATTCTGCTCTCTCACAATGTCTAATGACTACTGACGTCGCTTATATGGAGTACCTGGCAGTAGATGACAGCATAATGCACCTAATGTGAAAAATGTATGTTTTGGGGGGGGGGGGGGGTGGCCAAGCGGCTCTAGGAGCTACAGTCTGGAACCGCGCGATCGCTACGGTCGCAGGTTCGAATCCTGGCTCGGGCATGGACGTGTGTGATGTCCTTAGGTTAGTTAGGTTTAAGTATTTCTAAGTTCTAGGGGACTGTTGACTCCAGAAGTTAAGTCCCATAGTGCTCAGAGCCATTTTTTGGGGGGGTGGGGGTGGGGGGGGGGGGTTCAGATGCTTTTGATCACATAGTGTATCTAATGAACAATTTCATGTGACTGACAGAACACTGCCTTTGAAAATGAAGCAAGTCGAAATGCCCAAGCTGTTGTTGGAAAAATAAAAGTGTGGTTAAGACATGAGAAAAGTTATTGAAAGTTTGGGAGAACTGTCAATTGAGGTAAATCTTTTTCAATTAAATAACTAATAACATTCATGACTTATATTAATTTGATTTCTTTGTTTTCGTTGTATTACGAATTACGCAATTCCTTGAAAAATCTGTAATTTTTGTGATGAGAGAATTTCGTAATTTTTACTCTTCTTATGTTGTACAGCCTATTTTGTCAGAGTTTAAGTTTTCAAGAACATTTTTCCTTAAAATAAAACGCTCCATCATCATTCTTAATAAAATGATTTTTCTTTAGGCGCTGCATTTGTAGCTTTCAGTTTGCTTTCGAGAACATCAGTACACCAGACACCAAACAGTCTGCAAATATGAGGTAAATTAATTCCATTTTACAACAGATCTCAGTTTGCATTCTTATGAGTGCAGTGGCAGGGCGACAACGCCATCACCTCACATTGCATGTTGCCTATACCAGGGGTAGATATACATGCAAAGGCAAACTAATTATTCTGTTTTGATTGACAGATCCTTAACCTGTTTCTATGCTAAGTGGGTTATGATTCCCTGCGGATAATCCCTCCTTTTGTTTGACAGTTCCTTGACCTATTGTTCCCCCACACATCTCCCTCTTCCCCCTCCTCTTCACCCATGCCTTTGAGAACTCCCATTGACGATATAAATACACTTTTGATATCAATTATTGACTGACTAATTAATTAAATCGATAAATTAAATAGTCAATCCAATTTATATCAAAAGTGTGGTTGTATCATCAAGGGGAGTTCTCACAGAGGAGGGGGAGGGGATGGATGGGGGAACAATTTGTTAAGGACTTGTCAATCAAAAGGAAGGGTCATCCCCAGGGGGTCATAATCCTCTTACCAGAACAATAGGTTAAGGATGTGTCAATCAAAAGAGAACAATAGGTTTGCCCCTGAATGTATACCTACCCTGATGCAGGCAACCTGCAATGTGTGGCGATGGCGCTGTTGCCCAACTACTGAGAAAATGGTAAGGTCAGAATTTTCGTGTGTTGTACTAAGGAAGCAGATTAATTGGCAGTTAAAAGTACAGATTATCTGGAACTGTTATTTTATACCGTGTTGTGCAGCATTTTATTTTGTGGATATTTAAAGTCAGACATTGTACTTCACGTTATGTAACTTTAATAATGTACTTCAGTATTGAGTTTCAGTTAAATAATTTTCAGTGAGTACACAAGTACTTTCTTTTGGATTTAATTAGATTCATTGTTGTTATTTCAAAGTCAGCATTGCATTAAGATTTGAGTTTTGTTTCACGACACTGTTCACATGCGCAACACACGGCCAAAAAACAGTCAGTTCTGCTCAGCACTTAAATACCATATCTCAAACACACTTCACACGAGGGGAAAGTTCTTGGAAAAATAATATTCAGCATCTCACATATAGACAAATTACGTAGAAAGCTTACAAAGCTACAGTGCAGATCTCACACAATGTGAGTGCAATTCTTTCGACAGCTGACACCCAAGACCATTAAGCAATAGACACTGGTAGCCTACTGCAGCCACTGGATTAACAGTTTTTCTTTGCATTACTCCTTTTATAGAAAAATATTTGCTTCTGTAAACTAATGCACACAAGCAGTTGTCAAACTACGTACAATATGAAATATGCAACTTTCTCTCGTGCCAGCGACTGCATGTTTTATTTTACGGCACTTCCGTTGGATCGTTTCTGACGTAACTGCCGAGCACGTGGCTCTTCAGGGAATTGTTTTTTAATCCTAGTTTGTTGCTTTTAGTGATTGTATCAGAACTATTATCTCAAAGGCTAACTTGTGCCTGTTTAGATATCTGGTAATCACTCATTTGGCAAAATTTTTAATTCTAATTGTTTTTTCGAATTAACTGTTCCCATGAATAAAACTTTATGTGCAATAAAAGGTCAATGAAGTTCTCCTTCCCCTAAGGTCCAGTCCTTCCATTTACTCCTTGATGGGCGTTTTATGAAGCGCCGACGTATGCTCTTATTAATCACTACGCTTTGACCTTTGGCTTACGACCATAAGGCAGATAGCAAGCCAAAATGAAATTATGTGATCAGAGTGCCAACGCATCATTATATGAGCCGAAAAGTTCATCCTCTTAATATCCATGTTCGACATTTGCTTTTACAAATCAGATTCACTATTGGATAGTTATTACAAGTATTTCGTTAGTTGCCAATGAATAACGCTTTATCCAGTATTAGTCTACTTGATCTCTATACACTTTAAATATTTAGAATTTGTAACACTTGACGGTTACCTGCAGCGATTTTTTCATCGCAAACTCAGAAGGTAATACAATTTTAGAGCTAATGGCGGAAGAAAAACGGTAGTATATTTGCCTTTTTAGTTCAGTTCTCTTTTTCTTGCCCCAGTCTGAGATGTTATAAAGGTCGTACTAACATGTTTACAGTGAAAATACTTCTTAACTGACATAGTGAGGCAGCAAACGGTAAGCACACTGGGCACGCATCCGTAAGCTCGACGGCTCAAAGTCCCGTCTGAGTATGCAGATTTTTCCGTGTTTTCCTCAAATTGCTCCACGCAATTTCCGGTATGGTCCATTTGGAAAGGGCACGGGTGACTTCCTTCAGCATCTTTCGTAATCCGAACTTGTGCTCCGTCACTAATGTCCGCGTTGTCGAAGGGACATTAAACTCGAACATTCCTTCTTCCTACATGTCTCATCAATAATAATGTGCTAAATATAGTGTTAGATAAATCATGTATTAAAAACAACTCAAGAAAATATGTGTAGGGAAAACTATAATGAAGAAAGAGCCTAAGATGAACTGTGAAGTAAAGAAAGAGCTTAACAAATGTGATTATTTTTATATAAGATGAAAGAAAATTTCCCTTCAGAATCAGACAAGTGTGAATTGCTATATTTTTGATATATTAATTTTTTTCCTATGTAACTGTTAAGAATTGAGAATCTTTCACCACTTTCTCATATTAACCATCTATAAGTTCCTTACATAGAAACAATGTCTAGAGATTATTTTTGGTTACCTGTGTAGGAAGGAAACACATCGAACTGTGTGCTTCATTGTGGCTTTTAGAAACTTTCCTCTTGGTTTATGTTTCACATACTGAGTTCCTGTTTGCTATAATGAAACGCCCTTATATTTCCTTCTCTTCCACAAAATCAGTGCACACTATAGTCAGACAAATTACCTGCTTTATAAGCTCTTGTATGTCTGTTTAAGTGACTCGTTCATCAGCTTCATAAGAGAACCTATTTCCTCCTTAGGAAACATTTGGCGTCCATGCAACGACCTGAAACACAGCGGCGCTCACCAAATGTGTTAATAAGCGGTTAATTAGGCGCTGCTTTCGGCAGACGGCTCACGAGGTCTCTGTAAGGCCGCCATAACCACCAGCAGAAGGCCTCTCACTCGGGTTTTAGCAGTTGGGACGGGTTTCAACAGACTCGGACAGTCTCCATCATTTTTACACGCCTTACCTCCATTTACGTGCTGATCGGCGTCAGAACGAAAGGGAACAAAATGAAATTAAACTTTCCAATCCGATGTGCTGCTATTGATACACGCAAGAGCATCATTTTTCGCTACGATCGCTAAAACCCCACACAGTCTGAAACTTCCTGACATTCAGGTATTAAAGGTGTGAAGCGCGTCGGCACTCGGATCAGGAACTTTGTGTTTCACGAGAAACGGCTGTCTTATGCAAGCTTGCTGAACGGACCGTCTCACATCATAGGAAATTAGGACAGAGGTATTGATCGATACTAACGATGAGAAGGACTTGAACAGTTCAGATCGACAAACAGATATAAGGTAAAAGAGTGTCACAAGAGCTTGTACTCTGCCGTAGTGACACTCGCTCCCTCTACAGGGGGTAGGACGTCAGACGGGCCGACTTGGATCAGGAGAGGCAGCACAGGACATTTTAACTTACATTGTCTATACTTTTACAAAGAAATTCCTAAAACTTTGTCAACATGATCAGGATTCACACTCATAGCAGCGGTAGTTCAAAAACATAAAAAATAAATTTCTTTTACGTCCGAAATTTCATCATTTTGTCACTTCCTATTGGCTATAGGTACACTTTTGTTCATAGTTAAGAAACATTCATAGATGAATTTTGCACAGCATACAAACCATACTTACAGGTGTATGAAACTCTAGAATTTATTTAATTATGAAAAATGAATGGGCTGTTAGGTGTTAAACTTCATGTTAGAAAAAACTCAAATTTCATAGTTAATTGAGTTAATTATCTCAATTTTCACCACAGTTTTTAATACATTTGGAACAACTCCTAGGGAAGATGAGGACTGAAGTACATCCAACATATAACTGAGGACGTTGGGTGCAAGTGCTACTTTACTATGAATAGGTTAGTGCAGGAGAGGAATTCATGGTGGGCCGCATCAAAGCAGCCACAAGACAAAAGGAAAAAAGAAAAAAGTCTGTTGCAGGAGTACGGAGCATAGTGGCCATCTTATATTTAGTTATGTTCACTCAGTCAATGATTTATTGTGAAACAGAACAGACATGTGGCATAAAGTTTATTGCTTAAAAAAAAGGAAAAGGCGAAATGATTCTCAGAACACGGAACTCAATGTTAACATTAATTTATTCATCTGCTAATGGTTCAGCTCTGTGATTGTGATATCAATTACTTGAAGAATAACAGCAATAAGACACATTTTAAATGGTTTATTGATACCAAGATGCGTTTCAGGCTTTCATCCATCTTCAACTGGCTGACAATAAACCGCGGAATCTTTGTGCTTCTTTTCTTCATTTTCTGAATAGAACTGACACGAAATAAATTACAAACCACGAGATCCACTGCAACATTTTTCTTTTG
The DNA here is from genome assembly GCF_023897955.1 of Schistocerca gregaria. Classification (NCBI taxonomy): domain Eukaryota; kingdom Metazoa; phylum Arthropoda; class Insecta; order Orthoptera; family Acrididae; genus Schistocerca; species Schistocerca gregaria. The sequence goes on along the minus strand of NC_064923.1, from coordinate 310,744,546 downwards.
TAGTTACTGAGTACCTGGAAAAGTGAAAATGTTCACTAATTATCAGCTATCAGAGAAATATCAATTTTAATACTGGTAGGAATTTACACTTGTTCATGTTAGCATTAGACGAATCTTAAACATAGATTTTTTGTAATATCTAATGCTCTGTGAAACTTTGGATCATGCCGAAAGGAAATGTGTTAATAAGAAGTAAAAATAGTGTTAATGCGGTACTGGAGGTTCACTTTGAGATACAAAATATCTGTATCGATCTGGCATTGCTCGGTTGAAATCAGTATCGTCAGAAGCTATCTTCACAGCCAGTGCAATAGAAATACACTCCTGGAAATTGAAATAAGAACACCGTGAATTCATTGTCCCAGGAAGGGGAAACTTTATTGACACATTCCTGGGGTCAGATACATCACATGATCACACTGACAGAACCACAGGCACATAGACACAGGCAACAGAGCATGCACAATGTCGGCACTAGTACAGTGTATATCTACCTTTCGCAGCAATGCAGGCTGCTATTCTCCCATGTCGACGATCGTAGAGATGCTGGATGTAGTCCTGTGGAACAGCTTGCCATGCCATTTCCACCTGGCGCCTCAGTTGGACCAGCGTTCGTGTTGGATGTGCAGACCGCGTGAGACGACGCTTCATCCAGTCCCAAACATGCTCAATGGGGGACAGATCCGGAGATCTTGTTGGCCAGGGTAGTTGACTTACACCTTCTAGAACACGTTGGGTGGCACGGCTACATGCGGACGGGCATTGTCCTGTTGGAACAGTAAGTTCCCTTGCCGGTCTAGGAATGGTAGAACGATGGGTTCGATGACAGTTTGGATGTACCGTGCACTATTCAGTGTCCCCTCGACGATCACCAGAGGTCTACGGCCAGTGTAGGAGATCGCTCCCCACACCATGATGCCGGGTGTTGGCCCTGTCTGCCACGGTCGTATGCAGTCCTGATTGTGGCGCTCACCTGCACGGCGCCAAACACGCATACGACCATCATTGGCACCAAGGCAGAAGCGACTCTCATCGCTGAAGACGACACGTCTCCATTCGTCCCTCCATTCACGCTTGTCGTGACACCACTGGAGGCGGGCTGCACGATGTTGGGGCGTGAGCGGAAGACGGCCTAACGGTGTGCGGGACCGTAGCCCAGCTTCATGGAGACGGTTGCGAATGGTCCTCGCCGATACCCCAGGAGCAACAGTGTCCCTAATTTGCTGGGAAGTGGCGGTGCGGTCCCCTACGGCACTGCGTACGATCCTACGGTCTTGGCGTGCGTCCGTGCGTCGCTGTGGTCCGGTCCCAGGTCGACGGGCACGTGCACCTTCCGCCGACCACTGGCGACAACATCGATGTACTGTGGAGACCTCACGCCCCACGTGTTGAGCAATTCGGCGGTACGTCCACCCGGCCTCCCGCATGCCCTCTATACGCCCTCGCTCAAAGTCCGTCAACTGCACATACGGTTCACGTCCACGCTGTCGCGGCATGCTACCAGTGTAAAAGACTGCGATGGAGCTCCGAATGCCACGGCAAACTGGCTGACACTGACGGCGGCGGTGCACAAATGCTGCGCAGCTAGCGCCATTCGACGGCCAACACCGCGGTTCCTAGTGTGTCCGCTGTGCCGTGCGTGTGATCATTGCTTGTACAGCCCTCTCGCAGTGTCCGGAGCAAGTATGGTGGGTCTGACACACCGGTGTCAATGTGTTCTTTTTTCCATTTCCAGGAGTGTATAATCACAAACCTAGGAGCTTGTAGGAAGGTGAAAAAACTGTTGAAATACGAAGTAGAAGTCACAGAGGTAATAAAGTGTTACATTTGAAACTAAAGCAGTAAGTGGTAAAAAGTTACCCTGGTTGACTATAGTGAATTTATACCTGCGGTTCTACAATGGTTTTATCAACTGACTTTTACACGATGCAGATTCCTCATGAAAAATGACGATTTACTTAGCTATTACATTTACCATGTTGTATATTTACGTTTAATTAATAAATGGGACACTTTTGTTCTGAAACTTGTGGCTTCTTTTCCTGCCTTTATACAGGCTGTTTCAAAGTCTTTGCATCAGACGTCTAGGGGTAACACATGACGTAACGTGGAACAACTTTTGTTTGAGTCAAATTGTTCGCTTCCCAACGACGCTAGACGCTTTTTATTATTTGTTATGCCTCTTATGGGCGGCAAGGCTTAGGCACATTGCAGCATATGTATGCAATATGTGCCTATAATCTAGTCATCAGCTCCGCATGGAAAGGCATAGACCGAGAAAAGTTAAACTTCCTGATTCGTTTCTAAAATATCCTTTTTCGGTTAGAGACACACATTCTTACAATTGTATTGTTGGGAATAGCGCTATCAACTTACTGCAGTAGGCAATATGCACAAGCATAACACGTGGGTAGCAGACCCTTCTAGCCAGGAGAAATCTCGTGGTCCCAAGGCCGACGAATTCAATACAAACACGCCCAACCTCGCAAGAAAGTGTCCACGAAGCGTGGAACATGTTGTCCGTAAGAAAAGTTGTTCCCCATGACGTGATGTACAAAGCATAGCCTTTGATGCAGAGGCTCTGAAACACCCCGTGTACCTAGGGCAAACGCATTTAGTTTCACTGATTCAGCACAGCATTCGCCACGTGGCCGACTTACTCGTTTACTTAGGTCGGCAATTACATCTGAAGTGAAGCTGCAATTTTATTACACAGTCCGAAACTACTTACGAACTCGGTTGTGTTTATAGACATTATTTTTGACCTCCAAACTTGATACACGCTTTTGTTTGACTTAAAACTTGCTTAATTTTCAATGTTCCCGCCTCCGGAGGTGGCGCTCGATTCGTTGGTAGGCCGGCTTGGATCCTGCTGGCGGAAAATGTCCATTGCCAATTTTTGGCGGAGAAAGGGAAGCGAAGAGGAGACGAAAAGTTCCTGACCATCAGTCTTTGCGCCAGCCTCTAGGAATAAATTTCAAACCTCTCCAAAGTGTCTCAGGAAAAGAGGGCACGTGGCACTGTTACTGGTGATCATACGTGGAATGGGGATGTTAAGTTAGGCTGATTGTTTGGTGCCCTTCGAAAGGAGTAGCCTAGGTGCTTATACCGTATAAGCGCTCATCAGGCTTATCCACACAACACTAGGACCTTGCCTAGAACGGTGATCCAGAATACCTGCATCTGCTCCTTCTGCTACCTGTGCATGGGACTACTTACACTTGAATATACGGTGCATGTACTGAGTCGGATCAGTTTATTTTATAATTCATCCAACTTTCCTGTGAAACAGAAACAAAGCATTAAGCACAATAAAGGCAGTAGCTTGGAAACTGCACATCTTCGCACAGTCGTGAAATCAAAATCTCTACTGCGTAACATTCAACAATGTATCGTTTCATCCTGTGCAATGCAGTATTCTTGGATTCTTCGTAGCAGTGGCGGATACATAGGGGGAGCTATGGAGCTCAAGCACTCCCAAAAAGTATCTGCGTCCATCCTTGGAATATCTCACAATTAAACTTGATATTATCCTATTTTCCATTTTTTAGACTACCTACAGTACAGTTTTAATCACTTCTCCTTACCTACTGCATTTCAAGTATGTTCAACATGTTCTCAAATTTTACATTTCTCTAAGAAGCTGTTTACGTGACGAGTATTCAGTCCGCACACCACTCATTCGAGATCCATCCACACCCACGCACTAAAACCACCGCCACCCGGTCGCCCACTATGTGGTCGCGCGTTACTTGAGGTGCGGGCGTGCAGTTTGCGAGTGCACGCACAGTGCTGCTGTACACATATATCTTTGATTACTTTCGGATTGTCGAATCGAACGCAGCAGAATGAACTATGAACTATTTTTATTAGTTGTTATCATGACATCCTTTCATTTGTTTTTGTGAAAATTTTAACAAATGCCACTGAAACGTAAACAACGAGATCTACAGTTTTTATTTTTTATTTTTCTCTATTGAAAAGAAAGGAAGAAGAGTGTGAATCGAGCAAAAATGAACCAATATTACCCGGAAACAACGTCAGTGAATATCAATGACTACTCACAGTTCATCAGGTACATTCTTCTGTTTATTTGGCATGTACTTGAATGAAATACATACAAATACCATTAGTCGTGATTGTAACTTTTTATTCCTTTGAGTTTGCTGATATTTCTATCGAGGTGGTGTGGACGGCATGGTCTGCAGTCTCAGGACTAGACCCCCCCCCCCCCCCCCCCAATCATGCCTCCCTTACAACCAACAGCACGAAGTAATAAGTCCGCTATTTTCGTCATTCTTTCTTCAATGTGTAGATGGAACAGTAGGGACGAAAGACTACATACCCAGCCTTACACCTTTTTTCATCCGAGCACTTCTTTCTTGACCCCTCCATTCTTACTGTCCTCTCTTCGTTCTTCTACATGTTGTATATTACCCTTCTCTTTCTGCAACTTACCCCTATTTTCCTCAGAATTTCCAACATGTTGGACCATTAGACATTGGCGGATTCTTTTTTCCAGGTCGTCAAACCCTATGAACATGTCTTGACTTTTCTTTAGTCTTGCTTCTGTTATCAAACGCAACGTCACAATTGCCTTACTCCTATCTTCAACGTTCCTAAAGCGAAACTGATCGTCATCTAACACAGCCTCAGTTTTCTTTACCATTATTTTGTGTATTACCCTTGCCAGAAACTTGGATGTGTAATGTGTTAAGCTGATTGTGCGATAATTCTCGCATTTGTCAACTCACTCAATCTTGGGAATTGCGCGGATGGTGTTTTTCCGAAAGTCTCATGGTATTTCGCCATCCTCATAAATTCTACACATTAATATGAATAATCGCTTTCCTGCTACTTCCTCCATTGATTTCAGAAAGTCTGAGTGAATATTATCAATTCATTCTCCGTTATTCGAAGTCTTACAAAGTTAGTTTAAATTCTGAATCTAATACTGGATACCCTATCTCTTCTATATCGATTCTTGTTTCTTCTTCTACACGTCACCAAAAATAGCTTTCCTCTCATAGGAGGCTTCAGTGTACTCGTTCCACCTATCCGCTCTCTCCTCTGCATTTAACAGTGGAATTCCTAGTGCAGCTCTAATCTTACCACCGTTGATGTTACTTTCACCGAAGGTTGTTTTGACTTTTCTGTATGCTGTGTCAGTCCTTCCGACAGCCACTTCCATTTCGATTTCTTCACATTTTTCATGCAGCCATTTCGCCTTAGTTTCCCTTCACTCCCTATTTACTTCATACCTTAGTGACTTGTATTTTTATATTCCTGAATTGATCTAAACTTCTTTTTCACTTTCTTCTCTCGTCGATCGACTTAAGTATAATTAAAACAATTGCAGCCCTCGGTCGTGAGAATGAAGCTCAAATGGTTCAAATGGCTCTAAGCACTATGGGTCTTAACATCTGAGGTCATCAGTCCCATGGAGTTAGAACTACTTAAACCTAACTAACCTAAGGACATCACACACATCCGTGCCCGAGTCAGGATTCGAACCTGCGACCGTAGCAGCAGCGCGGTTCCGAACTGAAGCGCCTAGAACCGCTCGTCCACAGCGGAAAATTAAGTCTTTTTGACCTATGTTTCGGCCACTTCTAACAGTGCCTTCATCAGAAATAAAACATTTAAAACTGGCATGTCACTTATATAATAAATATGAAGCGAGAACGCTGAAGTATTTTTTCTGTTACCCAGGGTCTCTTCGCAATCACCTTCTTTGTACCTATGTTTTTCCTTTTGAAATTTTGTGACTGCCGTTTGTGGAGATGCCCATTTCTCTTCAGCTGTAGTCTCTACTGAACTATTCTTTATCTCAGTATCTATAGCCTTAGTAACTTAAAGCGTACCTCTTCATTCTTTACTACTTACGTATACCACTTCTTTGATTATTGAATCTTCCCGACCAGTGTTGCATTTCAGTCTACTCTTCGTCAATACTACAATGTTATCTGCGTCTGTATTTGATCCTGGGTATGTCTTACAATCCAGTGCCGATTTCGTACACTCTGCCTCACCATAACGTAATCTAACTTAAATCTTCCCGTATCATCCATCTTTTCCAACTATACCTACTCCTCTTGTGAGTCTTGGACAGGGTACTCGCTGTTACTAGCTGAAATCTATTGCAGACCTTAATCAGTATTTCTCCTCTCTCTCTTCTAGTTCCAAGCCCATTTATTCCCATAACACCTTCTTCTACTTCTCCCTTACAACAGCATTCCAGTCCTCCATGACTATTAGGCTGCCATCTACTTTTACGTTATGAATTACCCATTCACTATCCTTATATACTTCCTCTGTCACTTCATATTCGGCTTGTGATGTCGGCATGAATACTTGATGCATTGTTCTCAAAGTAGGTTTTCTGTCGATTCTGATGAGAACAACACTATCACTGTGCTGTACACAGTAAATCACTCTCTACCCTACCTTCCTATTAGTAACGAATGCCATTTTCTGCTGCTGTTAATATTACCCTGTACTCTTCTAGCCAGGATCCCTTCTCTTCCTCTGATTTCACTTCACCGACTCCCACTATATCCTGACTGACCTTTGCATTTCCCTTTTCTGGCTTTTCTCCCAAGTTAGAGCTTCTGACATTCCACGCCCTAACTCGTAGAATGTTACCTTTTCGTTGGTTATTCAGTCTTTTTCTCACGGCCACCCCCACAGTGGCAGGCTCCTACCAGAGGTCCGAATGGGAAACTAGTCCAGAGTCTTTCGCCAATAGAAAGATCACCATTAATACACTTTTCCTGTTACAGGCCACATGTCCTATGGATACACATTATGTGTCTTTAATGCAGTGGCTCCGATTCCCATCTACATCCTCATGCCGTTGATCATTGCTGATGCTTCCACCGTTAGGGGCAGCTTCCAACCCTAAGGGCAAGAAAGTGGCACTGAACCACTGTCCACTCCTTCGCCCTCCTTGACATGGCCGTTGGCAAAATGAAGGTGACTTCTTATGCTGGAATTCTTCGGCCACCATTGTTAACGATTTCTACTCATCATTTAAATGATGGCCATCTTTTTGTATAGGAAGCCTCCATGGAAAAAAATAAGGATGTGCAGTAAGCATCAACAACAAAGAAAACGTAAATGGAAGTAAGAATTCCCTTCTGGCAAAACAAAGAAAATGGTATCCGCGTACAGACAATCTATGGGTAGATGCACGTAGAATCCCCAGTCAGTCAGGCACGTTCCAGGCACGTCTTCTAGAATTATATTCCATTTTCCAGAATGAGATTTTTCGCTCTGCAGCGTAGTGTGAACTGATATGAAACTTCCTGGTAGGTTAAAATGTGTGACGGACCGAGACTCGAACTCGGGTCCTTTGCCCTTCGCGGGCAAGTCCTCTACCATATGAACTACCCAAGCATGACTCACGCTCCGTCCTCCCAAACTTACTTCTGCCAGTACCTCATCTCCTACCTTCCAAATTTCACAGAAGCTCTCCTGCGAACCTTGCAAAACTAGCACTCCTGGATGAAAGGATACTGCAGAGACATTGCTTAGTCACAGCCTGCGGAATGTTTCCAGAATGAGACATTTCACTCTGCAGCAGAGTATGTGCTGATATTAAACTACTTGGCAGGTTAAAACTGTGTGGTGGACCGAGACTCGAACTCGGGACCGTTGCCTTTTGCAGGCAAGTTCTCTACCATCCGTAGTGTCGCGGAATAGTAAAGAGTTGGAAACATGGAATATTGTCAAACTTACGTTGCCTATGCCGAGAGGCATAGGCAGTAGGTTAGACAAGAGGTAAGAGGACTGTACATGTATCAGAGTGTGTCGTCGCACAGGGGCAGTGGCCTAGTTACACACAACAAGCGAGAGAGAATTGCTTAGCACGCAGGTTTGTGTTAGACGGAGACTTTCGTAGAGTGTAAGACAGAGGTATAGCGTCAGCTGTACTGCATTTCATAACTTCGCGTAAGTCTGCTGTAACAACACATAACTCTGTCACAAGAACACCTAACGGACGAGTACGACAGGTAAATTAGCAGTATAAGTAGAACGAATGCGTTCATTACAAACGAGCATGACGTCAGGACGTCGCCCGTGCTTCCTTTAAATATGCCAGCTTTGATAGCAACAAGACACTCGCAGTTAGACTTGCAGTTAGATGTGTACTGGGTCGCTGCATAGCGCTCACCTCGGTGATCGACATGTTAATTTTCATTAATTAGATGTTGAAGTAAGGGCGGCCCATCCAGTAGCAGACGTGAGGGGACAGTACCAG